>NW_017728907.1:5468588-5472985 GCF_001723895.1 Crocodylus porosus | reverse complement strand
CCCTTCCAGCCCTAATGTCTATGAAATCTATGAAAGTATGCCCCCTGCGACACAGAGAAATTACCACCGGCAGGTTACTGCAAGTCACCCTGGAAACACAGGAAGGGACCTTTTGATGCATCTGCACCATCAAACAGAATGGTGAAACATGCCTTCCTTTAAAAACATGATGGTAGTGGTGTCCAGTGGCCAGCCAGTGGTGCTTTTAGGATATCTAAACTGCATCAGTGAGCTGGGAGACAGAATAAGCGGAGGCCAAAATGAGGTTACTTGACAGATCCTCTAGACTGTTGCAGCAGCTTATTTGTGAACATATGCTGGTGGATGCAGGCAGAGAAGCCAAAGGACCGAGGGGAAAGTTCACTTAACTAGACCCTTGGAGTCACTTAAGATCAGGTACAGAATTTGTCCTCCTTCTAGAAAGGTGGACAGTAGTTAAAGCCAAATCCACACTGGTCTGCTTCTCAGACCACTGCCTCCTGACAGTGAAAACAGAAATGGCAGGGCACCCCAAAAGACATGTGGAAATTGAACATGACCCCTGTGGACAATGAGTGGGAGTTCAGACATCACTACACAGGACAGAAAACTCTCAGTCCCAGATACCAGAACCACACAGAGTGGTAGGCCAGTGTGAAAGAGAGAATAGGAAATTTCTTCCAGAAGGAGGCAAGCCTGGGTCCAGAGAAGGCAACATGAATGCCTAAACTGCAAGTTGCAGAGCCTGCATGAGTAGGCAGCTTGGGATTGGGATGAGAGGGAGGCCATGTGGGAGGTGAAGACCCAAATTAGGGCTTGGTATAGGGAACAGGCCAGGAAGAAGATTTACGTGGCCTGGACCCTTGGGTGGAGGAGGGGGAGGAGTGGTCTGCTTATTTTAGCAAGATAAAGGAAACCAAGAAGGAAGCAATGACCAGCCTGGTAGACGGAGTGGGGTTGGAGCACTGGTCAAGTAAGGGGATGCTTGACCAGCAATGGTGTTCAACTGGGAGCTTTATGCTGCAAGCCCAGAGGACTCAGGGGCCATGCAGGAATGCCTGGAGAAGGTCATGCAGGTCATTGAGAAGGATGAGGGCCAGAAAGTGGTGGAGGATTGGACCCTGGAGGAGATCAACACAATGTTCCAGTTTCCAGAACAGTAAGAGGGCAGATGGCCTACCCAAGGAGTCCCACATTGCTTTCTGGGACCAGGTGGGCCTGGATCTGCTGGATGTTTATAGAGAGTACCCTACAAGGAGGAGATCTTGGCTGAGCACTTCAAATCAGTTATAGGTGCAGTGATCCATGAAGACCAGGTGTGTGCAGTGCTGGGGTAGCAGATCTACAAAGCCCTGATGCAGCTGCAAGACACACTACAGTACCAATGGAAGATAAGGCAAAATGCTGCCATTCTGAACCTTGACCTGGAGAAGGGCTACAACCGGGTATCTCATTCATTCCTATTGGAGATGCTGAAAAAGATGGGAGTCCCCTCAACCTTCATCACCTGGATAAAGACATTATACACCAATGTGAGCAGCAAGGTGCTGGTAAATGGGGCCCTGATAGCCCCAACTTGCCATGGACTTGGGCAACAGGCAGGGCTGCCCATTCTCCCTGATCTTGTTTATCTGTGTGATGGAACTGTTAGCGGCTCAGGTAGGACCCTGGGATCAGAGGCGTAAAGATGCCTGGGAGCAATGGAGATGAGACAAAGGTCCTGGCTTACATGGATGTCTTCAATGGATTATATGGGGACAAGAGCCTGGTTGAAACAGCATTATATCACACCCAGGTATATGAGGCAGCAGCAGGGGCCAAGCTCAGCATGAGTAAAAGTACCTGCCTAGTACTGGGCAAACTCAGAGACCTGTCAACCCTGGGGGTCTCTGTCCCCCATGACGGGATCATTGGGGTGGAGTTTGACTCAGAGCTGACTGGACAGAGGGCATGGGAAAAGATTGAGGTCAAGGTCAGACAGGGAGTGGGACTATGGCAGTTGTACTGCCTGTCAATGGCAGGGCGCATGGAACTCATGAAGGAGATATTACGATTGATACCTCTACACCTTGCCTTAGTCTTCCCCTTCCCTGCATCAGAGAAAGTCATCTCCAGGTTCCAATGAGCCATGTGCATCTTCTGGAATTCCACATGGGAGCAAGTGGTGAGGACACTGTACAAAGCAAAACAGTTCAGAGGCAGAGGCATGCCAGGTATCCTGTTTTCCCTCGGGGCCAAGTACATGAGCTAGATTTGCAAACTGGCAACAGGGATGGAATCCAAAACAGCCTGCTTTGTGAAGTATTTTGCAGGGAATCTGCTATGACAGTGGCAGGTGTACATGATCACCCATGTGGTGACAATGACAATGACAATTACAAATATAATGACAAGTAAAAGGACTGAACAAACAGGAGGGGGACTGGGGATTAGGATGGTGACTGAGATGGTTTTTTGCGTAACTGTGACAGTTTCAAGGGAATGGTGATGGGTGTGTGGGCACGCGGGAGCACAGGTTCAGGGTGCAGTCTTTGTAATGGACCAGGAATGATGTAACTGTAAAGATGTGTGTGTTTGGACTGTCAGGTGAACTACAGCAGTCACAAGACAGGTTGCTAGATGTACAATTAAATATTTTTGCAAAATATAAAAAACCCCCCCAAAAACATAGTTTGTACTTTGCCTGGTAGACAGTGCAGATGTGGAGCAACAGTCAAAAGAAGGGCTGCCAGAGACTGTAGTGGCCTTCTATTGGGAGGACACTGTGTGTCCAGAGGCCGTGCAAGAATGCCTGCAGGAGCTCATTCAGGTCCTTGAGGAGGACAAGAGAGTCAGAAGCTAGCAGAGGAGTGGATGATGGAAGAGATAAAACTCTCTACAGTTTCAAGAACAGTAAGTCTCCTGGGGCAGACAGCTTTCCCAAGGAGTTCTATATTGCTTTCTGAAACCAGGGGGACCTGGACCTGCTGGAGATCTGTAAAAAGTACTTGCAGGAGAGCTATCTGTAAATGGGGATGGAGAAGGGCTTTATAACCCTCTTTTACAAGAAGTGGGTAACGGAGGCCTGTAGTGGTCCTGAACTTAAATGACACCAAATGATGTGGCAAAGTAAACACAGTAGTGGGCAGGGAATGGATTCAGGCAGATTTAGATGGGTTGGAAAAGTGGGCAGAGCAGAATAGGATGCAGTTTATCAAAGGTAAGTGCAAGGTACTGCACCTTGAGACATAGGCAACTGGTATGGGGTTGCAAGGGGGTGCATGTGCCCCCCCGATGGGGCGAGTGCCTCCCCTGACAGCCAACATTTATGCTGTCAGTAGAGGTGGTGCCCACCATGACAGGACTGCCACCATGGGCAGCTTCCGTGGGTGCCCCCCCAGATTCAGGAGGCAGTCACTCATGCCTTGGGAGAAGGAATCTTTAACACACTTACAGACTGGGGGAGATGACTTCCTAAGCAGCACAGCAGCAAAAAGGGATCTCGGAGTCATAGTCTACTCCAAGATGAACATGAGATGTCAATGTGACAAAGTGATCAGTAAAGCTAACCACACTCTTATCATGCATTAGCAGGTGCATCATGAACAGGTCTAGGGAGGCAATACTTCCCCTCTATGTGGCATTGGTAAGGCCACAGCTGAAGTATTCCATTCAGTTGTGGGTGCCGCACTTCAAGAGGGATGTGGAAAACCTTGAAAGGGTCCAGCGGTTGTCCACACTGGAATGGTTAGAAGCCTGCCGGTAAGGTCATATGAGAGATTGAGGGACCTGGTTCTCTTCAGCCTCTGCAAGAGAAGGCTAAGAGGGGATCTAGTGGCCATCTACAAATTCATCGGGGGGACAGCAAAGAATAAGAGATACTCTATTTACCAGGGCACTCCTTGGAGTTACTAGAAACAACAGCTACAAATTGACAGAGGGCAGATTTAGATTAGACATTAGGAAGAACTTCTTTACAGTAAGCATTATTAGAACTGGGAATGGGTTTCCAAGGGAGGTGGTGCTCTCCCCCATCTTGGAGGTCTTTAAGAGGAGACTGGACAAGCACCTGGCTGAGGTCATCTGACCACAGTGCTCTTTCCTCCCCAGGGCAGGGGATCAGACTTGATGATTGTGAAGGAGTGGGGCCTAGGAGCGGCCGTGTACTCCTTAGTGCCCCCTACCGTCACATAAGGTGGACTCAGCACCCTTGGATTCTCACCCGTCACGACTTTGGTGACCATTAAGTTTATATGGGAGGCTGCCTTTATCCCCCTGGTGAACGTTACATATGTTCCTGCCCCTACTCCATATGGGGTACCTCTATATGCCCCTGCCTTAAGGGCTATGCGTGCCTCCTACCTCCCCTTTAGCATGCCTCAAGCCTCACAGCTGTTCCCCAGGACGTTGTGTGGTCCCCTGCCCTCTGGTGCTCTCTC
>NW_017728907.1:5454105-5468323 GCF_001723895.1 Crocodylus porosus | reverse complement strand
CTCTCCGCACGCGCTCGCCGCCCCTTCTGGGGCCTCGCCCTCTCTGGGGCCTATGCCGCGCTCTCCGCACGCGCTCGCCGCCCCTTCTGGGGCCTATGCCGCGCTCTCCACGCTTGGGGCTCAGGTGGCCGCAGCCGTGCCTGGCTCCCTGACCCTTCTTTGGGTCGTTTGCCCCACTGGGCAAAACACCGCCCTTACGGGCTGGGGTCCAAACCCCGTACACCACGCCACTCCAGCACAAGCAGTTGTGCTCCACTGGCACTGTGCCCCTGCTGGACAACGGGAACCCCAAGCTGCTGGGGAGCTCCTGTGAGGCATCCTCTCACCCCTACAGCCTCACCCAGTCCTCCGGTGCAACTATAACTGAAACCTGAGCCACCTGGCTACAACATAAACAATACAGAGCCTCCTTGCTCATAAAGTAAACTCCAAGCCCCTCTAGGGCTCCCAACCCTACCTCCCTTTAGGGTGTTCTCATCCCTGGCATCATCGCAGCTGGTCCACGTGGTAAGGCTGCAACCACGAACTCAGGCCACTCAGCTCAGCCACAGAGGTCTTACTCCTGCAACCGTCAGAAGGGAACTTCTGGTCAGGCTCTGGCCTGGGCTGTTATAAAGGGCCCGGCCCTGCCCCCTTCCGGTCACCTGACCGGCTGGTTGCCATAGCAACCCACAGCTGCACTGCCCTGTTGATTGGCAGCTCGGTTCCTTTTACTTACATGGCACAGGACACCTTGGTGCTCCTGTGACAATGATCTACTAAGGTCCCTTCTGACCCTAAACGTCTATGAAATCTATGAAACTATAAGCTGATGGCCAAAGTATTGGCTGAGCATTTTATGTCTGTTATAGGTGTAGTGATCCAAGAAGACGAGTTATGCGCAGTGCTGAGATGACAGATCCATGGTTCCCTGCTGGAGCTCCCTGTCACTTGAAAATCTTCAGGCCACTTATCTAGATATCCCAAGCCTTTAAAAACCTAAATTTAGACAGCTGTGTTTTTCCAAAAAAACCCAGATGTACACTTTTTAAAAAGGGGAGAGCCTCCAAAAGGCTATCCACAAACAGATCATCAAAGTGGCCAGGAAGCATGCTCCATTGTCTTGTTGTTCAGTATATAGCAAATGCAGTCAGACTAGTAGAACCACCACTATAAGCTACATTTTATTAGATCAAATAAATACTTGGAAAAATTCTTATTTGCAAGCTTTCAGGTACAAAGCTTTCTTGTTCAGGCAGAGGGAGTGTCTGCAGGTGTTTTGTGCTCTTCCTGGATGGTTTACCCCAGAAGCCAATATGCAAGAATGCCAGTCAGTGAAAATGCAAATTGTGGCAGACGACAGATAAGAAACAGGTAGGTGTGAAGGGAGGAGAATGTTGACCTGTAGCTGAAGTCTTTGGGTAGAGGCGATATCTTTTATTAGACCAACTAAATAGTTGTAAGAAAGCTGTTATTTGCACACTTTGGGACATGCATATCCTTCAGGCAAGAAAAATAAATTCAAAATAGTGAGAGATGTGAAAGATGGTCAGAAATCCCTCAGGTATGAAAAAAGCTGGTCTTTAGGAAGCCGTTCTGCATAAATGCAAGTTTAGGAGGGTTTCAGGGAACAAAAGCAGGTTGTTTACCTGTAGGTATCACATGTCAACCAGGTTGGGGGAGGGGAGCATAAAATCAAAGTTAAAAATTAGTCCTGGTTGTTGAAATCGGCTTTTTGAAATTTATATGTTGCTGGTAAATTGTATCAGATGTTAAGCAGGTTATAATGTGCCAAAAATCCAGTTCTCAGGGAGAATTTACAAAACACCTTTTGCGGACAAGCCTACGAACTTCACTTCATCAACCTACTGGATACAAAAAATAAACAGTGGAACTGAAAGATATTAAAACATTTAAGTAGTCTGTGTACTTAAGCAATTGGCAGATAACTCATGTCCTCAGTGTGTTCAAAGCAAAGAAGAAATTCCCACTGATAATATGATACTGCAGGGGCTTCAAATAATGATACCTAACATTTGTTGCTTCTTTTGCCCCAAGGTGCTTAAAACACAGTACCCACATATCCAGACATGTTGGTGTGTGGGTACGAGGTTTTTGTAATGGGAATGAGAATGGTGTAACTGTGAAGCTATGGTTTGTACTGTTGAATGAACTGTTCTAGTCATGAGACAGATTTGTAAGTATAGATTGTGTGTAAATATGTATATACACACACACACTAACAAATTGCCCATCAAGAATGATGGGGGGGACGGAGCCCTTCATCTGGCCCCATGCACCCTCCCTCGCTGCTCTGGGTCCAGCCTCGCTCTACCCCCCCACTGCTAAGGGTCCAGCCCCACTCCACGACCCCTGCCACTCTGGGTCCAGCCCTGCTCCTCCCCCTTACTGCTCCAGGTCTGGCCCTGCTCTACCCCCCACTCTGCTCTGGGTCCAGCCCTGCTCTACCTCCCCTGCCGCTGTTCCATGTCTGCCTGGCCCATGTCTGCCTCCCTTCCTTCGTGCCCCCTGCATCCCCCTCCCTGCTGGCTGTCCTGGGGGTATTGGGGCCAGGCAGTGGGAAAGTGCCACCAACATGTTCTCTTGTTTTGCCCTCAGGTAGGGAGGCATGGGGAAGCCCTGCTGCTCAGGAGGCATGTTCGCTGTCGCCACGAACTTCCCTGGCATATATAATTTATTTATGGAACTATATTGTTCTAAAAAAAAGTTTGTACTATATATATGTGCCAAAGTGCTCCTTAAAAGTGTCTTTATAGAGTACCTGGGCTAAAAAAAGGTAACATGAATCAATCCTGGATGAACTATGTCTATGGGTACTATATGCAAATTACTACAGCTATGCTTAATTTCAAGGTTAGTGTTTTCAAATTTGCCTCTTAGTTCCATGTACTTAGGGAGAGCAGGATCTCACAGTAAGGAGAGGGGGAAGGGGCAGCCAGGGAAACAAGCTGGGGGAAAGTAGAACACAAGGGGGCTACCTGACCTCCCCAGATTCATTTTCCCTGCTGTAGCAGTGAGAAAGGGACAAGTACAAGGCAAACCTCCAATAATTAGATTCTATACCTGGAAAATTATGGAGGGAAGGTTATCTTATATTAAAATAAACATGGTATTTTGTATTTTTGTTTGGATTATTATAAAAGTTTTATACAGCAAAAGCTGTGCTATCTGGCACTTTATCAGCCAGCAAGCTCCACTAACAGGCATCCGAGGGACGCGGCAAAAGCGAAACTGGAAGTCCCACTTCCAATTTCAACGCCATGAGCTGAGTTATTTTTCATTACTTCTTTGGCCCACGGCCTGGGGCAAAGCAGCCTGGGCAGGGCAAAGCAGCTTGAGTGGGGCCCCCCTCCCTGTCCCCCAGCATACTGATGCTGGGGAGTGCACCAGACAGTGCACATTTGATTAACTGGCATCCCCCATTCCCAGGGGATGCCGGATAACAGAGCTTTTACTGTACATGACAATTTCTTATGGAGGAATTGTTAATGGTAGTGGCCCTCTTCTTTGGATTTTTGTTTTGTATTCAAAGCCAAATCCGCTAAATCAATTCTGAATCCATGAGTTATTCAAGGACCATATGTGGCCCTACTACTGGCAAACATCCTGCACCCCTACCTGGGGCTTCAGATGCTTCCAAATCCTTTGGGAGGCATCCTACATGCAGGCCGAACCCTAGATGCCCCCAAATTTCGCTTGCCTTCAGCCTATGGCCGCAGAAGCAAGCTAGGAGGAGTCTCCCATTTCCATAAAGTGGCTTAAAGCCAAGATCTTCCCACTGGAAATGAAAGTGGGAGGTTAACTATACATTAGCTCTGCAGGTACTACTCCCTCACAATAAGTTGTCACTGTTGTCACCCTGCTTTTCCTGTGGCCGTGTTTGGGTCAGGGTCCGGGTTGGGTCAGGGTTGACTCTGTAGTTTTACTAGTAGGTTAGACAATGAATTTGTATAGGGTGCTTTGGATAGCAATGATCCTGCCTCTGGGTTAAGGACTAAATTATCTCCAAAGTTTCCTTCCAGCCCTGTATTTCTATGATTCTATGATGTTTTGAGATTCTCATTGACATGGGACTAAAATTCTTTTATTTCACCAGCTACTGATTTAGAACTAGAAATAAAGATGACAATAGAATTCTC
The DNA here is from genome assembly GCF_001723895.1 of Crocodylus porosus. Taxonomy (NCBI): domain Eukaryota; kingdom Metazoa; phylum Chordata; order Crocodylia; family Crocodylidae; genus Crocodylus; species Crocodylus porosus. Next base: position 5,464,184 of record NW_017728907.1, on the reverse strand, counting down.
TGTGTACTTTTAATACAAAAATATATTTATATTTTTTTTTCCACGGGAAACACAAAAAATATTCCATGGTGAAATTTTGCCATTATATTTTTACAGTTTTTTAGGATATTCTGGCTTAGAAATTCTCATCCTTTTTTCATGAAGAGCCCTCTCCCATATACCAGTGTAGAAAAGTGTTCATGACCCCTGATACTGGTGGCAGCTGCTCTGAGAATTGCAACCCTGGGACTACAATGCTTCATCTTAGCTAGCCAATTGTTTCCCCAAACTCTAGACTTCACAGGTGTGTGTTTGTTATGATAAATCTGTATATCTAGACTTTTTATTTTTTAAAATTAAATGCAGAAAGGTTATTTCTTTCTCACCTAAACTGAAACAGTCTCCAAAAGCTGGACACCCCCTCCCCAAAAAAAGGTAAAATAAAGCTGCTTTCCCTAGGCTTGCAGTACAAACACAAAATGATTCAAAACAAGAACAAAGCAACTTATAAGCCTTGATCACAGCCACAAGAGGCTTTTCCAGGTTTTAGCAAGCTGGGATGGGAGAGGACGCAACCTTCCCCCTGGGTAGCTGCACCTGCAGCTGTTTCCACTGTACTTTGATAGTCATAGCCCAAGTCACCCATGTGAGAGACAAGTTGTTAGAGACAAGATAGAGGAACTTGAGTTCCTGTAACCCTTTACAGACTGGGGCTTAAGGAGCACCTTTATAACTTATCAGTCTTCTCTAACAAAAGCTAACATACTGTAAGTGCTCAGATCCATCAAATGCTTCCTTTTTCCTATGTTCCTTAGGGCAGCTGCTTCTACAGCAAAGCTTAAATTTCAGATCTGACAATGTGGAAATGTGCTGCCTTTTCCTCCCGCTTCTCCCCTATCCTGGCTATGATAAGTAACAAAAGACCAGGAGAGAGGCAAACTGTAAGCATGAGTTTTCAGAATCCCTGGTCTTGTTCCTGTTGTTCAGAAGTAGCTGCTCTCACTAACCCGCCATTCATTAGAATTGGAGTATTGGCCTGAAGGACTTTCTGGACTGTGATTGATCTGTTGTGCCTAACAATTATATGGGATGAGAGTGGAAAGTATGAGAAATATAGTTTGAGGTTAACAGTAGGAGACTTTTTGACCAGGGCTTTCAGACTCACTCCACTCTTCTGGATGAGTCCAGACCAGAGGGCTCCTTGTAGACTAGATGTGGGCCTGGGAGAAGCAGGGCAAGCAATAGACATGCAAATGGCAATGGCAGCAAACAGTTCTTTGTCGGCACAGAAGTCATTTTTCCTCCTGCTGCTGAGGGCTGTCTCGAATGGGCTTCTGTAGCCCCCAAATTTGTGGCAAGTCCCACCTCAGCCCCAAATTCCCAAGCTTACCAGGAGCCCCACGGGTCCTCTTCTTGAAAAACCCCTGCCCCTGCCCAAATATGCTTCCTGCCCATTAGGAAAAAATGTTTTAAGACATTATTTTCTTTTTTTGTGTGTTTTTTACTTTGTTTCATAGATCAAGAGGGTGGTATGAATTAATGGAGAAAACTACACATGGGATGGGAAGCCTAGATAAAGGGAAGACAGTGGCAGGGGGAGACAACCTGGAGGGTAAGGCTAACCACTGAAGGTCTTGGCTGACATGATTACCTTACTCCCCCCACTGTTTTTCTTAACTACATAGCTATTTTTCTTAATTGCATAGCTAGCTAAATTAATGTGCTAAAAGTTGGTTGGGCCATGGCCCGGGTGGTCCACTCCATTCCGCAGCCTGTGTGTGCGACTACCCAGAGTGATCTTTTCCATCTACTTCCACAAATACCTAAAGGCATAAACCTCTACAAAAGAGGAAATGGAGTTAGGATGATGTGAAGTGTGATTAAATATGTTATAAAATTAAGGAAGTACAAACATAAGATGTATACCAGGAAAAATGTCCTCACAATAAAACAGATTAGGCTGTGGGATGGTCTTCCAAGATAAGTGGTGGAAGATCTTATGCTTGGGAAATTAAAATTAGAGTAGGAAAAGCACTGGTAAATATAGAGTTTGTACTTTTGCATGTTAAGGAGATGGACAAGTTAACCGAAGTCTTCTCTTTCATCTCTAGCTCCTGTGACATTCAGACAGCAAACAGTGTGTGTGAACAACAATTTTGTAGCAGGAGTAAGGTTAAAATATTCTGGAGGGAAAGGTCCATGACAATTGGGAGTGACAGTTTGGAGAAGAAGTTGGATTTGGCTGGCTGGAAAGAGAAGCTCGATGTTAAATTTAATGACAGAAGCAGAAACACCTAAATGAGAAAAAAAACAACCCGGGGGAAAGTATTAAGGAGAGAGAGTAAATTGAACTATAAGTGAAGTATGTGAGAAATAGATTGAGAAAAAACCAGAAAGAAAGGCATAAAACAAAACCAGTGGAATTAGGGAGAGGAGCAAATGAAGAAAGATGCAGAGGAGGAGGAAAATCAGAGTGAGAAACCAACTGGAAAGGGATACATAAGCTCTGACTTCTCTTTAAACCCACCATGTGTTGGGTTTGAAGTGCTGTCTAACCTGTCTCATTCTTCTCTGGCAGTTGTGAACTGTTGCTTTTCCATTTGCAAGAAGCTGGAAGGGATTTCATATCACTAATGTTTGGAAATGATACTGTGATGGCTTTAGCTATGGAAAACTGATATTTAGATACCCAGTATCTCACAGCTGTTTGTTCTCCAGGTATAGATTCCTCAGAGGTACTGCAAATATGTAGGCAGCTTACAGGCTAGTAGGGTTTTTATCAGTAGGGGGAATAAAATGTGCAGGGAAATTATTGATTATATTAGAGTAAGTTTAAACTGTTTGACAGATCGGCAGTGTTTTAATTCTATAACCTGAGGGGAAATCTTCAGTATATCACTCCCTATGGAAGAAATGGTAACAGACTTGGCTGAGGAAATGTTTTGGGTAGAATTAATTTTTTGAGAGTTTAATTTCTAGATACACTTTTAGAGTCATTAGTTCAGAGTTTGGAAAGTTCTGTAGTGAAGTTAGTTCAGGTTCTAAAGAGTTTAAGAAGTTTTCTTAATAAGCTTCATCCTTTGGGGGAGCTATCCTTACTGCTTTTGGCCAAGATGATCCCTGAAATGAAAATTTCTTCCATCTTGATTCCAGTTCTTTTCTTTCTTGCTTGCTTTCTTGGATTAAGCTTTCAGCATTGGAGAGCATTTTAGGTTAGTGGAAGCTATGTCTGACTTCCAGTTCCATAATGGGATTGGTCACTTTGCCACTGTACTTAAGGCTGTTTCTCTGCCTAACAATATCAAATTATCTAATGCTACATTGAATAGAAAATTTACTGAATTATTAATAAATCTCATGACTCTAGAGAAGTGATACTGTTACAGAATAGATTTATTAATCTCCTCAGGGTCTTTGTTAGAGTATCACTCCATCTACTGCATAGATAGTAGATTTTAAAGCTAAGGACTTTGCTGCAATAGCAGAAGGCAGTATAATTTTGTGAGAAGAGGTAGGTGAACAAGTTGTATATACATTTATTTCTCAGTTTCCCATTCCTCTTGAAAGGGATTTGAATTAAGAAGAAAAATTCAGGAACAGAGATTTATAACCTCAATTCATTTTGTAAGCACAAATTGTGTCTGGGAAAGAAGCTTGACTGTGGACTTTTTTTTTTAATACCAGCCTTTTTTGAAAGTAACTTGAAATAGTTTTTTTAAAATGAAGTAAGGCTTATTGCATTTTGGTTTACTTTATGTGCAAAGATAGCTGGAAAAGATTTGTTTATTAAGGATGTTTGTTCTGGGGGAGGCAGGGGGGTCTATTGGCTTCTTACCTTAGAAATATCAGAATATAAATTTGGTGTATTCTTGTTTTGGTAGATGGCTGGTTTGTGATGAATGTTTACCCTGAGTTTAACACCTTAACTAAATGGGTGATGGTAGTAAATTTTCAAGATTTTCAGAGTACTCAAAATGAATTAGCCACTGAAGTTATATAAATAAATAAATAAATGATACAAGGCCCCAATCCTGAAATAATTTAAAATAAGGTTTTCCTGGACATGTCCCCTTTTTTGGCCCCCTGTCCTCCTGTCCAGGAGGGTTTTTAAAATGTGAGCAAAAGTCTGGGTTTTTGCTTTGCCTCTGGCTTTTCCCAGGCACATCCAGCTTGGCTGCCTGGGGCTGGGAGCAGCAGAGCAAGGTGATTGGCTGTTGGGGAATCATGTGCTCTGCATGTTGGCCCTGGCAAGCTGCTTGCAGGTAAGAGAGCCAGAGACACAGAGAGAGATGGAGACTGTGTGCATGCAAAGGAGCTGCGTGGGCAGCAGGGCTGGGGGTCAGGCGTGAAAAGCACTGGCAGGGCTGGGGTAGGTAGGGGGCTACAGGTCAGGAGTGAGGGGCACTGGCAGGGCTGTGGGTACAGTGGGCCAGGAGTGAGGGGCAACATCAGGGCCGGGGTGGGGGGGGCGGGCTGTGGCTTAGGAGTGAGGCACAGGGGCAGGTCATGGGCATATCACTACCCCCACCAATCATATAGCCCTTTCCCTTCTCTTCCCCCACCCACTAAGTGTCATCTTTTTTGATAGTGGAAATATGGTAACCCTACTTAAAATATGCTTAATTTTACTTTGCATAAGTGCTTGTGTTTATTGAGACTAGCCTCTTGGGTAAAATAAAGACACAGGTATAAATCCTTGTAGGATTGGAGACATACAGACCTTCACTAAAAAACCTTTAAAAAGTTTAATCCCTGACTGGAAACAGATTCTTGAAACATAAAATTGACATTATTGCTAGAACTGACTGATACATGTTACCATTTTGTGTGCGTCTTATGTGAGTGTTTATACAGATATTGGCTTTATGGCACATTATATTTTACCAAATTTCTGAATTCTTTCCACACAGGAAAGGTGAAAATGACCCTTCTCCCTTTTGATAGGCCTTGATCACTCAGTAATCAGCTTCTTTTTTTCTGCTAATTGTGTGTCTGTTACCCTGAGAATTTCTTTCACTCCCTCCCCTCTTGCTGGTTTTCACTTGGCTGTGCCTGGTTCCTGTGATCAGAGACCTGAGAGAGAATGTTTTTTGCATTGTCTAACTTTATCCCAACCACATAGTTGGTCCAATACAAGATATCACCCAAAGAAGTCTTGCCTCTTTTTATACAGAAGCAGATATGGAAATCAATTTATTACATAGTTGAAATTTAATGTGCACTTTAACTTGCTCTTCTCCTGTCTACTAAACCATAGCAGTTGTGACTATATTAAATATTTCAATCTTAGAAAAATCTTTAATTAGCTATGTTTAAAAAAGCAAGCCAACTAAAAATGTTCCTGACAATCACTGCCTTGCTTTCTCCCCATAAAAATGGATTTTTGTTTTCAGTGTTACATAGGATGGAAATATTGTTTCAGCTTTCAGTAAAGCATGTCAAAATATGAGAGGGTGATCATCGGGGATCCTGGTTTTCTCTGTTAAAAATCCAAAATTCTATGCTAAAAGAATCCAAAATTCTCTGACCTCTGGGCCAGGATGGTGCCTCTCATTCCCAGCCTGCAGCCCCCTGGTGCTGCCAGTGCTCTGCACTCTCAACTCACAGTCCCCTGCCTCCCCCACCCGGTGCCCCTCACTCCCAAGCCACAGTCCCCCCAGCCCTGCTGGTGCCCCTAACTTCTGACCTACAGCCCCCTGGCCCCCCACCCAGCCCTGTTGGAAGGGCCCCAGCTGTCCCCGTCCCGACCAGGCCTGAGTGCTGTGGCTCTGATTCATGCATGTGGTGGCAGAGTCTGTCTGGCCCCAGTGTGGGCTGGAGGGAAGAGGAGGGGAGGCTTGTGGCACCCTCCACTCTGGGAGAGGGCTGCTGCACGCCACCAAGCAGCCTGGTCATTACCCCCCCTCCCCTTCCCCTCGCCCTCCCCTCTGGGCAATATCTCCTGGCCATTCAGCCCATGTGAGCACAGGCACCGACCCCTGTGGTACCAATGGTTAGCCACAGAGTTCCCCACTGCCCCCAAAGGGTCCCCCCATCCATTTCTCCCACTGGAGGGGCAGGCAACCCCTCTGCCCCATGGCAGTCCCAGCTCCCGTCCCCTCTGCCCTGACCAAATATTCAGGATTTTGCTTTGCTCTGCTGGTGGGAGCAGGGGGAGGGTGATCAAAGGCAGCAGGGAGCAACCACATGGGTCTGCACGCGCCTCCTCAGCTGCCTCTGATCACCTTCCCTCTGCTCCCACCAGCAGAGCAAAGCAAAATCCCAGACATTTGGTCAGATTTAAAAACCCACCTGAATGGAGATCAAAGAGCTCACCTCAAGAAAAGGACAGGTTCGGGAAAACCAGGACGTATGGTAATTCTATTCTAAATACCTAAATATTGGCATTTGATTTTTTTTTTTTTATCATGGAATATCAGAGCTCCCACTGCCCCCTTTACTCACCAGGATATGAGTCCAGCTGTTGCTCTCCCCCTGCTGCTTTGTGGTGCTGAACAGCCAGCCCTGGTATGCTGGTGCGCTGCCCATGCTGTTGCCTCTCACTCCCAACCTGCAGTCCGCTGACCCTGCCACTGCCCCGCACTCTTGACCCACAGCCCCTCACTCCCAACCTGCCGGAACTCTGCCAGCCTGCAAGGGGAAACCTGTGGTGCCCTGCATTATTTTAAAATCCATGATTTTCTCCATTAGAGGAGGAATTCCATGTTTTTCTGTGAGAAATGGAAAACCCGGATTCTTGATGAACACTAACTCTGTGGCTTTCTGATGGAAAACATCAAAAGGGACAAAATGGAGACAAGAAATGTTTCACAAATTAAATCACCTTACATATAGGATCACAGCCAAACAAACACAATGTCTGCTGGATCCATGCCATGGTACTATTGCAGGGGCAGGCAATTATTTTGGGTGGAGGGCCACTTACTGAGTTTTGTCAAGGTATCGAGGGCTGTATGATAGGAAGCCAGGGGCAGATAGATACTAATTTTCTACATTTTTTAGAGGCCCCGTAGGCCAGATAGAATGGCCTGGCAGGCTACATTCAGCACCCCCCTACTCCAGCTGCATTTTGCTTACCCCTGTACTACTGGCACATTTCATCCCAGAGTTACCATATGTCCAGGTTCTCCTGGACATGTCCTCTTTTTAGGTCATCCCATTTCTGTCTAGACGTTTTTTAAAATATTAGCAAATGTCCAGGATTTTGCTCTGCCTCTGCTTTCCCAATACTTTCTAGCTTGCCCTAGCAAGGTGCCGCTTCAGGCTTGGCGATTGCAGGCAGGGGGCATCACATGGGTCTGAGTGGGGGTCTACATGGGCCCCAGCAGCTGGAGAGAGATTGTCTGCTAGTGCTGAGGTTGCGGCAGAGCAGGGAGGGAGGGGAAGGTTTCTTTGGGGACAGCAGGGAGCTGCATGGGCAGCAGGGCTGGGAGACAGAGGGTTGCAGGTCAGGAGTGAGGGGCAGTGGGAAGGCTGGCAGGGTAAAGGGCTGTGGTTCGGGAGTGAGGGGTATCAGCATGGTCTGGGTGGTAGGGTACTGTGAGTCAGGAGTAAGAGGCAGCAGCAGGGCTGTGGTTTGGGAGTAAGGAGCAGGGGCAGGGCAAAGGTATATAATATACCACATTCATATCTTGCTCCCCCCATAGGTGTCCTCTTTTTTGAAACTGGAAATATAGTACCCCGCAATTGCTACTGTTCACACCAGTGCACAATGGAGGATCTGTAGCTGATCTCTGATGGAGGAAAATAAAAACCCCGACTGCTAATTTAAAAAAAAATTCAAAATGGATTTTAATTCCCAGCGAGTTTCTAGTTTTTCTGGAAGGGATGCTGGTAGTAATAGGAGATTTGCATGTGGACTAGCTTTTCTCTTTTCCTTTCAGTTGTTGCTGCTCCATTTACTTCCTAGGAAAGCCTGAAAACCTCAGGAATCCCTTGAGCAGGCACCTGCTACATATATTGCTTCCACTTTTGAGTCATGTGTCTTGTGTCCTCACTTCAAAACCCAAAGAGTGATATTATTACTCGCATAGTTCATACACCCTTTCTGGGAGAATCAACCCTGCCTCCAGTTGAAGTCTATGTCTTAAGGAAGGAAACAGATTTTCTTTGCTGAAACAGGAGCAGGAAGACTTTCACATTGCAAAATGGCTACCAGCTTCTCTCTCAGCAAGCAGGAAAAAGGGAGAGTCCAGTGTAAGCCCTTTCCCAGTCCTCAGCTTGCTGGCTGCGAGAAAAGCTGGCAGCCATTTTGCAATACAGCCTCTCCATGAAAAAACCATCCGCTGGCCATAACTTTGGGGGGAAAAAAAGTTTTTTTCCCCCTATATTCTGCCTTCCAAAAACAAGATACGTGTCTTATTTGTGGGCATGTGGTATGTGTGAAAGTACAGTATTAGCATCTCCTACAGGATGCTAATACTGTAGTCCTTGAACCCAGAGAAAAGGAAGCCATCCCATGCATTATTCAGAGGACTTATGCTCAAGTCCTAATCAGCATTTCATTTCTGGTATTTTATAATATGCTATGGCCAGGCACAGGAAAGCTCCCACTAGAGTGCTTCCATCATGCAATAGCTGTTATTTTTTCCTGCCTGATGGATTATGGTCCATCCTAAAAGAGCCATGACTAATACATTTTAAATACTGCTTTGCTCACACTAAGTGGAGTTTAAAACTGTTAACGAACATGCCTATTAAATGGACCTCACTTTGTGACTAGACAGGACCCAGGTGCTAGGACAAGGTCACTGACTGACTGTCCTGTTTTCACAAGTCCTCACATCCTACTGCTGTCATTACCACACAATGTGTTACAGGTACTCAAGCATTACAGGTACTGTGATAGTAGAGCTGCCATTTCTTTTATGATTGTTATGATTATGTGCATCACCAGCCTCTACTGTGGGTCAAGACCCTCCTGTCCTAAGACTTCACAAAGGGACGCTCCGCTCCCTGCCATGAAGGATCTACCCTCCCAGCACAGGCGGTGGGAGAAAATATTATTTGGGAGGGGCTGAGGAGTGTGTGGCAGGGGCACTGGGCTGTGGCGTGGTGGTGGGGGAGCTGGAGCACTGGTGCGCTGGCCCGGCTGCACGCTGAGCAGTGCTGGGTGCTGCAGGATGGTGGCCCCGCAGTTGCCAGCTGCTGTGAAATTAGTTTGGGGCACTGGCGATGCGGTGCATGTGCACCTCAAGCTTGGCGTTGCACCCCCTGCAAAAAGTGCCGCCGATGCTGCCAGTGGTTGCCACTCACCACCAGCAGCATGTACAGGTGGTCCCTGCTGGCTGCCACTGCTGGTGGTCAGTGGTCGACACCCCCCGGCCACTGACACTGCTGTGGCTACCTGCAGGAGCTCTCCGCCACCACACCCCTGCCACTGGCACTGCCTGCTGTCTATCGCCAGGCCACCCTGATCTCCAGGGGCATGTGGCGTGCATGTTTTGGGAGGGCTACGCCCCATCAGCCCAGGCCTTCCGCCGCCCATACCTGCAAAGCTTTCCAAATGAGCTGCAAATACTGCTGTGCAAATCAATGAAAAGGACGTGGGCCCAGGGCATATTTACTTGTGGATGCCCCGCATTAACTGGGCTTGAGTGGGATAACACAGGCCACTCCAGATTTGTAGGGAACGGCTTGGACTGGCATGATCCTGCCTCGGGGAGGGGGGGGCTTCCAGCTCCACTCCTCTATGATGCTGCGTAGTTTTTCTTCCCGCCCGGTCAGGAATGAAGAAGGGGCGAGGGGCGACGCCCCAGGGTGGTTGTGTCAGCGCCAAGAGCGGCAGCCGAGGCTGGAACATGGCGGCGGTGCGGTGCTGGGTCGGTCCCAGCCCGGTGAGAAGTCCCGGCCCGGCCCTGGACTCACTCTGTCGGCAAGGCTGCCGGCCAGGCCGGCGGGGTGGGGGGGGAATCTCGGGGCGAGGAGGAGCCGCCGCCGCCGGGCCCCGCCCCCGCTCCTCGGGGATGCCGGGATGTTTACAGCGCTTGTAGCGGCCGGACGCGGTTGGGCCGCTGGAGTCGCGCACTGGGCGGCCCGCTTGGAGCCTGCGGCGCGGCCCTGAGGTGGGCCCGGGGCGCGGAGCTGGGCGGCCGGGCGGC
>NW_017728907.1:5451325-5453200 GCF_001723895.1 Crocodylus porosus | reverse complement strand
TGCTGTGCATGTTTAGCAAACTGTGGTGTAGGGGTGCACTGATACATTGGTCCATATGGTATAAACACCGATAAACAGAAAATTGACGTTATCAGCAATTGGCTTTTTTTGGCTGATGTGAATATTGGTGACGTTATGAAATGCCACATGCATGAGCCCAGCCGCAGCCTGCAGATGGCCAGGAATGCAGCCTAGCAGCTTGGAGAGCAGCGTCCAGCTGTTGAGGGGACAGGGCATAGGGCGTGCAGATCAAGGCCCCCATGGTGAGGGAGGGAGTGGGGCAGGCACTGCACAGTGGGGGCAGGCCAGGGCACAGGGTGTAGCTGGTGACTTGTCTGCGGATGGGTAGGTATAGCTCCTGCCACTGCGTGCACCCTGGGGAGGTATGGGAGGCATGTGTGCTGAGTGAGGGCGGACTGCCACTGTGCGCTCAGACCCAGGGCTATGTTGGGTTCTTCCTGGCAGGGACTGTGTCAGGGCTGTGCTCGGGGTGGATGGGGCTAGGGCTGGCAGCACTGGCACTGGGAGGGGGGCTATGGAGTGGTTATGGAGAATTTTGGGGTGGCCGTAGCCTGTCCCCCTGTAGCCTTCCCTCACAGTGCTGCTGCTGCCCGGCCCAAGTGCAGCCCAGGGCCAGCCTCCTTCCTCCCACCAGGAAGAGGCTGGTGTAGCTCCTGTCCTGAGTACGCAGCCCTCACCCTGCTCACAGATCTGGGGGGCATGTTCCCCCTGGGCCTCCTCCATGGTGTGTGCTGTGACAGGAGTTGCCCCCTGTGGCCCGTGGACAAACCGCCAGCTCCATCCTGCACTGTGCCCCTCTCCCCCGCAGTCCCCTCCAGCTGTGCAGCACCTGCCTGTGACTCAGCCCCACTCCCTTCCTCACTGCATGGGCCTCAGTCTGCCTCCACCACACCCCTTCCCTCCAACAGGCTTACCCACCAGACACTACTCTCCAAGCTGTGGGGCTGCCTGTCAGCAGTCAAACTGGTATCAGCTGATATGGCTGGTTAATAATTTGCCATTAGTATTGGCTCAAAAAATATCGGTGCACCCCTACTTTTGGTGTTGTCAATATCACTTACTTTGTATTAAGTTTTCCTTCCATATATTAGCAAGTTACACTTCTCTTACTTTGCTTTATGAAGTTGAGCATATGTGTTCCTTCTACTAGTCAAGTATGTGAGATTTTCCACAATAAATATGTTCTTCTTCCAGTTTGCGTATGTGAAAAAATACAATTGTAAAACTGAGTTTAAAAAAAAGGCTCTAAGTGAATTCAAGAATTACAGTACAGATATTGGATTCTAACATTGTAACAATATTGCGTTGTCAGACTCCTTTGGGTGGTATGAGAGATTCTGCATTTTCATTACAGGCAGTCTTCAGACTTAAGACACGGTTTTAACGAACCAATTGCATCATAAGTCGAAACGTTGTAACTCAGAACCAGTTTTCTCATAGGAACAATGTTATAAATGGGGGATTGGTTCTTTTGCTGCACTGGACACAGCTGCCTCCAGCTGGTAAGTCTATTGTGGTGGAGGGGGGCAGATCAATGCTGCCATAGTGAGGGAAGGATTGGGGCTGGGGCTAGGACAGGGACCGGGGGAAGGGCTGCACAGCTGGGGTTGGGGGATGCGGGGAGGGTGTGGGTGGCTTCTGAAGCTGCGGGCCCCCGGTCCAGGAGCTGCTTGTCTGGCAGCTCATCTGGTGGTTCTTGCCGCTGCTCCTGCCACCGGTCTGGGGTGGGTATTGGGGAGGCCAAAGCAGCCCCAGCCCCAGATCTGCCCAAGGTGGGCGGGGCCAGGGCTGCACTGGGCTGCGCTCTGGGCGGGTGTCACAAGGCTCTGGGACCAGGGGCTATGCTCTCCTGCT
>NW_017728907.1:5417647-5451025 GCF_001723895.1 Crocodylus porosus | reverse complement strand
GGGACACATACCCCCCTGTGCCCTGCTGGACCGGTGGCAGGAGCAGCAGTGTGAGTTGCCCCACCCCCTCTCTCTTATCCCCCTCCCCCACCTGATTGGCAGTCCCTGTCCCAGCCTTAGCCTCAGCCCCAATCCCTGCATCTCTACAGGGGCATTGGTCTGTCCTCCCACACCCCACCACAACATACTTACCAGCTGGAGGCAGCTGTGTCCATTGTCGTAAAGTCAAAACCCAGTCGGAACCTTGAAACAGTGTTGCAATTTACAAAGGTCATAAGAACCATTTGTTGTAACTCGAACAGTTGTAAGTCGAGGACTGCCTGTATAAGAGAAAATTTGTACATGATAAAGTGTCTTTCTTCAGAGCATTATTCCAGTTATTGAAATGAATATGTAATCCTTTTCTTAAGCAAATGAGTATTTCCTTTGCATAGCTGGTCTTTTTGATTTCCATGCTTGATTGATGAGGTCACTGTATCTTGAAGTAGTAGTCATTTTCTAAGACATTTGTGGTATCGCAGCTTCTTCACAAAATACAAAAATGATTTAATTAACATTTGAATAAAAATAGTAGGGTTTATTTAATGCTATATTTGATAAATAAAGTTGTTACAAGGAGCAAGTTTGGAGACTCGATCCTGCAAAGGTGAATTTTGTTGCAGTAAAGGTGGAGTTAAAGGGTTGGGTCATATCAGGCTGATCAAAAATGAAGTATCCATAACACTGCTGGCTAGATGCCTAGCCTGAGTTTAGTTAGTGTATTTCACACATCCACCAGGACAAGGTTGAGGGTGCAAAATAGGAAATGATTTTTTTAAACACCAGGGAATAAAGTGTAAGGGAAATGAAACAGTAACAACAGTAGTAACGCACGCAGTAATACAGAGCAGGGTGATACTTTAATAAATGTAATGCAGAAGAACATAGCGAATGGTAAGCAACAGCAGTTGAAACCCAGAAGAACAAGTCAAATCAAGTGATGGCAATCTGAGATCAGAACCGGTGAATTTAAGTCCAGTCGGATAGGAGGTCACTATTGGAATGGGGTGTTTGTGATAGTATCACTGCTCAGTCTTTCACAGGAGGCATGTATACCACTCCACGCAGCTCCAGATGCAGCCAAATATAGCAATCCATAAACCAGCAAGCCACACAAGAACAGATCACCAAAGGCTGCCACAGACTCGCACACCACTAAGTCACACTTGCAGAAGGCACTTAAAAACTCACCATCTGAAGCATTTGTGTTTATTCCCCAAAATCACATTGCTTATTCACATCCAATCATTCTGGGTCAAGGACCTGTCGATCTTTGTCCATCAAACATCTGCTAGTCACCTTCACTCACACTGGATACATTCACCTGTCAGTCTCAACAATCTCTTACTTTTACTATACTTTCCTGCCAAGCATTCTGTCCTGACTGCACATGCCCAACTCTGCTGACTGGGGCAACAGTTCAAAAGGTCAGATCCTTCCAGTCTTGTACCTTCTATGCATGCTTGTAACTTATAACCACTACATCTTTTAATTATTTATAAGCAGGGACTAAAGCTTTTTGGCTACATAGTAACAGCCATAATTTCAAGTTCAGTAAATCAAAGGAAAGAGCATGGTTCTGAACAATTTATTTTCAGGACTAGCTAGAACACACTTCTGTACTGGAGTTGTATAAAAAAAGACTGAAATGTATGCTATTTAAAACCTTGTATTTACTTTTGCTCTCTTGAAAAATGGAGAAATAGATCAGAAGACAACCTTGGTCAATCGTCTTAACTAGTGGTGGCCAACCTGTGGTGTGCCTGCAAGCAGGCAGCCTCTGTGTATGGCCAGAGCAGACCAGGGAGGGGAGAGAGCCAAAAACAGTGCAGCAAATTGGGCAGGAAGCAAAAGTGAGGAAGCAGAAAGCAAAGCAGCAGATCAGGCGGGGAGCACAAGGCGGGGAGCAGAAAAAAAGGGCCCAGTGGGGAAGGGGATTGGAGTGTTACGTCCAGGGTTTTGTGTGGGAGCTGAAGCCCTAGTCCTTACTGGGCCTGGTTTAGTTTGGGAATATTGATTTATCAATCAACAAAATTAGATGCAAGTGAAATATAACATTAATAACAACAACAGTAATAATAGTAATAGAATGTTGTTAGTGTGTATGTGTATACACTTTACAAGAGACACACCACAACTACTGCAGAATCATTTAGTAAGCCCACCTTCCACATATGCTTACTAGCACTGTGGAGCCCCCTATGGGTTCAGCAACTCCATAGGTGATACAACAGGCTGAAGTTCTTCTCACTCACCATGAAGATACTTTACAAGGCTCCAGAGGTCTCAACCATGCAGAGGTATGCAAAGTTAGCACTTCTCACAACATAGAGATTCTTTAGACTGGCTCTGGACATTCTTTACCATTCATCTGTTCATTAAATATGGTTGTCCACCTTTACCTCAGACTTGCTCACGCTTTTGCCTGCCAAGCATTCTGTCTTCTCTGTGCATGCCCATGTTGCATGTTGATGGATAACTAAGACAATGAATAACCAGAAAGGAGAACTACCATAATCTCCAGGGAACTAGTGAGATACAACTGTGACATCACAGCTCTGAGTGAGACAAGACTGGACAAAGGTCAGCTGTGAGAAGAGGGTGGAACCTATACCTACTTCTGAAAGAGAAAACTGGTGCATTCATTGCATTGGTTTTCCCATCAAGGATCAGCTCATTAGTCAATTTTCAGAGCTGCTCATGGGCATCAATTAATTACTTTTACTCCTCTGTCTGAAGCTCAGCCTCCATATGAAGCTCAGCAATAACTGGTATGTCACTGTTATCAGTGCATATATACCAATCCTTGATTCTGATAATGATGTCAAAGCATAATTCTACTCCAATCTGACCCTGTTCTGACTAACACTTGCAAGGATGACAACATGCAGGGGGATGGATCTGATGATCTGAGGTCCCTTCCAGCTTTATGATCATTCTCTTATGAACATCATTCTCCTTGCTGATGTCAAAATCAGTTGGGCATGACCTGGAACACCATTGCAAAGGAAATAGTAGGAAAAGCTAACTCTGGCAGCATTCTCCTGAGAAATGTGCAAAGCGTGGTCTTGTCTTTACAATCACAGTCTTCTGTGAGATGAATACAACATTACTTGGAGACACTTTCACTGTACGTACTGGCACATCTTTGACTATGTTCTTGTTAGAGTCTGTGATTGGATGGATGTCCATATCGCATGAGTCATGTGAGGAACCAATGACTGCAGCACAGATCATAGTCTTGTCAAATCCAGTGTGAACCTCCAGCTTGCTTTGAAATGCTCAAAACAGCCAAAAGAAACATGAAAGTTTTTCAGCATCAAATCTTGTTAAGACCCGAAGGTCTGCAAGGATCTCCGACAGTGTCTTAATGTCTGTCCTGCCTTCAAATGAAGGCAACACTGTGGAAATGTGGAAGTGGTTTAAAACCGCTGTCTATATAGCCTGTGCTGAATCCATTGGCTATACCACCAGTTGATACCAAGTCTGGTTTGACATGGCATGTATAGTCTTTTCCAGGCAATAAAAGCCATCTATAGTCCAATCTCCCACGGTCCTACTTCTCTGCAGTTGCAGGATGGTTCAACACTCCTCCAAGATGACAAATCTATATAGGCTAGATGGAAAGAACACTCCAAGGCATTCTGGAACTGTTAATTGACTGTGACGGATGCCACCACTGAGTCTGTCGCTCAACACTTTGAAAGGGGATGCTTTGCCAACCCTTTTATCCTGGAAGTCTGGCATGCCATCAAGGAAACCAAGAATGACAAGGCTGTTTGACCAGATGGCAAACCTGCTGAAATCTTCAAGACTGGCTGCAAGGTTCTGAGACTCCACAGATTTGTTCCTCTAATCTGGAACAATGAGGAGATCCATGGGGACCGGAGGGATGCCAGCGGTGTGACTGTTTTCAAGAAAGAAGGCAAGTCTGTCTGCGGGAACTATTGAGATATCACCTTTCTTTCCACAGCTGGGAATATGCTCACCTGCATACTCCCGAGCTATCTTCTCCTTCTTGCTGAGGATCTTAATGTAGCTTCAGACCATCCTATGGGGCAATTTTTTGTGATCTTTGTTGCCTGCCAGGTCCAAGAAAAGTGTTGGGAACAAAGCCAGGATGCATATATGGACTTTATTAACCTTATTAAGGCCTTTGACTCTGTCAGTCATGAAGCCTTGTGGAAAGTACTGGCCAGATTTGGAAGCTCTGAAAATACATCAGTGCCCTAAAACATCTCCATGAGCAGATGGCTGTGACTGTTTTTTGTAGCAGATTGGAGATGGATGCCTTTGTCATCCAAGATAGGGTCAAGCAAGATAGGGTCATTGCCCCAATTTTGTTTTTCATTTTGTTTTTTGACCACCATCCTAGTTTTCATTAAAGACTGCCTTCCTTCTGGAATCAATCTTGAATATCAAATAGATGGAGGACTTTTTAATCTGGTATGTTTTTGCTCAGAGACCAGAATATTAAAAAAAAATCCTTAACCTTCAGTGTGCTAATGACTGCCATCCTTGTGCTCTGAGAAAAAACATCTAGACAGTGCTGGATCTCTTTTCAGGAGCCTACCAAACTTTGTCTCAACAATGAGAAGACTGAAATGCTGTATCAGCCTGCTCCAGCCTATGATTGTGGGCCTTCTCCTGAAATTACCATTGTCAAGCAGTTAGCTTACCTTGGTAGTCACTTGTCTCGGAGAGCAAACACTGATGCGGAGATCCAGCGTGGAATCTAGTGCACAAGCACCGTCTTTGGGGAAGTTGTTTTGGCATGTATTTCTTGATCGCTATCTTCATATAGACACAAAGATCCAGGTCTACAATGCAGTCATCATCCCAGCTCTCCTCTATGAATGTGAAACATGGCTGACTTGCCACTGTCATCTCAAGAGCCTGGAGAGAGATTGCCACCAATGCCTCTGGAAAATCCTCTGCATCAAATGGGAAGAGTACTGCAAAAATATCAGCATCTTTGCTGAAGCCAATGTTACTAGCATTGTCCCAGCTCAGTTGCATCCTGAAATGTCTCAATGACCACAGGAAATGCTATCCTATAAGGACATGTTGGAGGAGGAGGAGAAATGGGAGTAACACAGTTGGGCTCACATCACAGCTGGGGAGAAATAGTGGCGATGTGGACACAGCTCTGGGGGGGACACAGGAAAACCTCCCCCTTTTCCTCCCCCTTTGCCTCTTCAGTTCCTGTTGCTGGAGTGACCCAGCCCATGCTGGACCAGAGCCAGGTTCCATCCATACCATAGCTTGAAAAAGATTTACCAGCCTATTCTGTATGATAATGAATTATGTGTATAAGCTTGTGCGACTCTGGTTGGGATTCAGTGCATCAGATGATAAAGCCATGTGATGAATTATCCCAATGACTAATTAGTCAGCTTTCATTGTAGTTACTGGATCATGAGCCATTAGTTAGACACTGAGCTGCTCAGTTCTGTTGTGATTGTGGCATTTCTTTGCTTGCATAGGAGGAGAGCTTTTAGGTGCCTGGGAAGATTTAAAGTAAAAAACTGGAGTACCTAGGGATTTTAAGCAATTCCAAGATAAGATGGTCGGGTGGGGGGTTTCAAGATTGTAATTCTGGATTTATGTACCTAATTTCCACCAAATTCCACTGGAAGTGCTAAGCCCTTTCTGGATATACTCTTGGTTCCTTTCCAGGAGTTCATTAAAAGATAATGGTTGGCATTTCTTACTTTTTCCTACATCTCTGCAAGGAGGGACCTTATGTTCATTATTTTTATTTATGCTATATTACGTATTTTATTTGTGTTTAATGAAAGCAGGGTTGCAGATGTGCACCACATACTTGGTACAATAGTTGTAAAGCTTCAAGTAATAAATTGGGTAAATGGCTTAAAACATTATTTTTTTACATAGTATATAAGATTTCATTTTGGAAGGTTTTCATTGTAAATCCTTTCATTTTTTAAAATCCTTTGGGAACTCTTTTCCAAATCCATGGTCTAATACTTCCTTATATGTGAGAAGACCTTATCACAGTCAAAGGTGTTATATAGAGTTTTAGATAGGTGTCTCACTCTGGTGCTCCACCCCGGATCTGTGTGTGGGGTACAAGGGTGGGCTGCCACTGCATGCTTAGGGCCAGAGACTGCTCTGGCCTGTTGCTGGCATGTGGGGTGGGCCAGGGCTGCGCTTGGGCTGGACAGGCCGGGACGGGTGGCAGTGGCTGTGGAGGGCCTACATCCACCCCAAAATTCACCCTTTCATTGCCGCCACTGCCCAACCTATCCCTGCCTGCTTGGAGTGCAACCCAGGCCTCAGTTTTCCACCCAGCAGCCTTGCCAGCTGGATGCTGCTGTTTAAGCAGCTGGGCTGCATATTGGCAATTGGATTGGTATCAACCAATATGGTTCGTCAATAATTGGCCATTGGTATCAGCCCAAAAAATCTTTACTGGTGCAGCCCTACAGTGACACTGGCTAGATAAGCATCAGTGCCTAGCCTTAGAATACTGGAAAACTTCATACCCTATGAACAGTGTGTTCAAATGAACAAAGCCCAGTTCCTTATGAATTACAATTAGAGAATGCAAACTGGTATAGTAGGTTGTCTTACCATTTCATCATGTGTTGTGATGTGATGTCAAAAGTCTTCATCCAGTGTTTTAATTTAGAAGTGGACATAATAAATCTGATTCTTCAAGTTACAAAGGAACATGAAGTCATCCAACACGTTGGCAGAATTGGAGGTTATCTTGGTTCCAAGAGTGTTGCAGTTTGTTTTATTGCATAGCTATGTAACACATTTATTTGGGGATGGGGAACAATAAATTACCTTGATAGATATAACAATACTTAGTAAGCGCTGGTTATCTGAATAGATGAGTTGATTAACTACCCAGTAAAATAGTGAAATCAAAAAATTATAGTGAACTGTGCAGTTGGAAACTTCTACTGTTTGAGTCAGTATTCTGAATAGTAAATTTTTTATAGTTTGAATACCAAATTGCAGTTAGTACAGACTAGTTCACATAACCTAAAATAGACAGTGAATTTCTGATGTGCCTGTGGATAAAATAAATGGAAAAAAGTGAAAATAAAATAGGATAGATAGGAAACAAGTGAAATTAGTTGAATTATTTATAGTAACTTACTTGGTTCTGTAGGGGGTCTAGGGTAGATTTTTCATGCAGTGTATAGTTTTAGAAAGACTGTTTTCTAGCCCTTGTGCAGTAATGAAATATTTTGATTAAAAAAAAAAAAAAGTAAATGCGTGTCTTGGAACAAATTAAAATGTGACCTTTGCTCCTAGAATCTTGCAAACTATATGCCATTCAACAAGAGAATGGGAAGGGATAAGTCCATGAAAACTGCAGCATTACATAATACAACTTTTTTTTTTCTGTCCGTGATATAAATTTAGCAAGGAAGTATAGGACTCATCAATGTGCGGTCATTTTGAAGCTTAACCAGTGTAATTCAGTCCCGTTTGTATCTCCAGCTGCTGACGTGATTGGCCTCTGAAGGCCCTCTTAAAACTAGCAGTGCTTTCTCATGAGCCGCCATCCAACCTTCTCTCAGAAATGACAATATATCTTTGGGAATAAAATTGAGAAGGAGAAGTTTGATGCTTTTCCCCAGGCCCTCCATTGAGAAATGTCAGTTAGCTGGGGAAGAACTTTAAAGGGCTAAGAATGCTTATTCCCTGTCTCAGTTCAGTTACATGTCCTAAAGTGTTTGTGGTGTTTTCTGCCTGTATTCTGACAACAGTGGTGTGACTGAAGGGAATTTTACCATTTATAACAGAGCACACTGAAAGTGGGAGAACAGTGTAACAGGCTCCATTTGGGCCCCTGTGTTCAGTTTTTTCCAGTTCATCTACTGAAGTAACTTGTATGTACCACTTGCTTAGTATAGCATAGGCGTGGGGAATTATTTTGGCTGGAGGGCTACTTAATTAGGGCCACAAGCATAGCTCCACCCCCTCGTCACCATCTTGGGACTGGAAGTCCTGCCTGTAACCCGTGACCTTTGTCACCAGAAATCCCTCCACTTGCCCCCGGAAGTACTCTTTTTAGGAAGGGAGGGTTGTCATCTTGGAACAAGGAAAAAACCAAACCGTACATTAGAAGTCAAACACCTACTATAACACATTTAAATTTTGTTACAAAAATATTTTTGTCAGGTTTGTGTTTGCGTACTGTATACAGAGGTGATAGCATAATAACTCAAAACTAAAGTCTTACTCTTATATATTGTGTGTGAGGGGTGTGGGTGTATGGTGGGGAGTAGGAGGTGTGTGTGTGTGGTGGGATGTTGGAGGGTACATGGTCCCTGTTGCCGGTGGCAGCATCAGCAGCGGGTGGGGGTGCTTGTGGCCCATGGAGGCACTGCTGCCCAGCAGTGTGTGGTTCTGGCCAGTGCTGTGCATAGTGGTGAGGAACTCAGCTTGGTTGGCCCACCTCTGTTTTTCAGGGCTCCACATGGTGCATATGTAGCTCCACCACTGGGAAAAGCCCTGTGCACTGGAGCTGAATGCCTTCCCCGCTTCCTGTTGTGCAGGTCCTGGGATTGCGCCAAAAATGGAGGGAAGCCCTGCTTTCTGCTTCTTGGTGGAGTCCTGGGATCTGCATAGCAAGGGGCGGAGAAGGCAACTGGCTCTTAACACATGGGACTTTCCCCAGTGGCGTGGAGCTGCCTGTGTACCAAGTGGAGCCTTGTGCATTGGAGGTGGGCTGGCCTGGCAGCGCTCCTGGAGGAGCCGCACGTTGCTGGGAGGCAGCACCTGCATGGGCGATGAGCACTCCAGGCACCCACACTTACTGCTGCTGCTGGTGGTGGCAGGGGCTGTGTGCCACAGTGGGGAATGTGTGGGGGATCCTCAAACCCCCCATCCTTCCTCACACCTACACCCTGCCTGCCTGCAGTCCACCTGGCTGTGGGCTCTGCGATGCCACCAGGCCCAACCCTAGACCCAGCCCCCTGCTCTGTGCTCCTGCCCAGCTGCAGCTTCTCTCGCCTGCCCCCTCCCCGCCCGCACCACTTTCCTACCTGAGTGGGACACCAGGGAAGCTGAGCTGCTCCCTTGGCAGCTGCAGCAGTGGCAGCAGCAGCCCCCATCCAGAAGCTCCGTGATGGCTGTGCTGGGCCCTTTGCCTTACGAGGGTGGGAGTGAAGTGCACTGGCTGGGTGGGGTACGATTAATTGGTGGGGGCCTGTGAGCCGGATGAAATGGCGTAGCAGGCCACATCTGGCCCACAGGCCGTATTTTGCTTGCCCTGGTATAGAAGAAAGCAAGCCAGATTTGTGGTAGGGAACTGAAAATGCAGGTTGTAGAGATTCTTTACTTTGGTCTGTCTTTTCTTGCACGGCTTTGTCTTACCACTTTTTTCAGTTCCCCTGGTCTGTGGCTCACTCAGTAAATTTTGTCTTCCTTAGCTCATAACATCATTTTTTAAATAAGATTTTTTACTTTCCAGCAGAAAGTCCATCTTAGTGAGCATGTATTAGCAATGCCTATTTACTATAAATTAGCTATATTTATATACAAATACCATTATGCTTTTGGTGATGGTGAGGTTAGATAATAGCTTAGTTTTTTTTCTGTTAAAATTATTATCTTGTTTAAACATTTCAGCACATATATATGCATAGGAATATTTGGCTGTAGTATTGTGAATTACATAGATAAACTGTATGCTAATCTTTATCTGCTTAAAATTTATAGAACAATTTATATCTTTGTGAGCAAATCGTCTTCATTTTTCATTAAATGGATTGAAAACTATTTGAAATAACATACCTTAAGCTACTGTCAATTAAAATATATCAGTACATTAAATCTTAAATTATGTTAATCCTTTATTTAATCTCCTTAAAATATTTTACCCATAGGAAATTATTCTTGAATATTCATATTTCATGCACATGCATGCAAAGTAAGACAAGTAAACTCTTCATATTACTTACTTTCACATAATTTACCCATCCTTTTTCAGTTTTAGAACACTGGCCATATTGAGACAGGGTAGTAAGGGTGTGGAACAGAGCAAAGCAGGTCAGAGTTTTTGGAGGTATTTTGGCTGACTTGGCCCAAATTTCATTCAGAGGAGAATGGTGATGGATGGGTAGGAATCTTAAAATGTATTTTTCATTTCTCTATGATCTCTGGGCTTGATCCATGTGTTGAAACCATTGATCAAATTCCAACTGCTTCCAATGTAAGCAGTCCTGTGTTTGGGAGGGAAGAGTCTTATTATAGCAGTTGTGTTAGTAGAGAATTAGTTATGCCCTTCAAATGATGTATGTCAGACACCTGCATAGAAATTCATGAAGGGAGAGTGATTCACCTGGTTCTCTCTCCATCTCCCATTTTCTTGACCTCTGAGCAGGGCCAATCATAGTTTGTTTCCATAATACCTGTTTGGATAACTGTAATCATTTGGCCAATTTAACACTTTTAAGAATTCCAATGTGTTTCATTCATACTGTTGTCTGAACATGTCATATAAAATGATTGACATGACAGCATGGTAGTATGTATTAGGGCTGTGCGAAATTTTGCCTGGTGTTTTGTTTCAAAGCTGTTTCAACATGTTTAGAGCGTAAAACAGTGAAATAGAAATGAAACAAAGGCTTTGAAACAAAACGAAGGCACTCAAAAAGTTTTGAAAGTTTAAATATATTTTGAGTTTTGCAGCTGGGCTTACTCGGCTTCAGCACCAGTCCCAGGTGGCAGCAACAGCCTCCTGTCATCTGGCATGCAGATCTGGGGGCCTGCACCCCCCGGGAAGGATGTGGAGCTGTGCCAGACTCTTCCTGGGGGTGTGAGCTTCCGGATCTGTGTGCCGGATGAGAGGAAGCTACCACTGCTGCCTGGGACCAGTGGCAGCAGCAGTCTTCCCTAGCACTTGGCACAGGCGGTGTCCAGCACCGATCCCACGTGGCAGAAGCAGCCTCCACTCATGCAGGGCACAATGCAGGGGCTTGTACCACTGGGAAGGCTACTGGGCTGTGCTGGACTCCTCCTGAAGGTGCGAGCCCCCGGATCTGTGTGCCAAAAGAGAGGAGGCGGCTGCTGCTGCTGCTGTCTGGGACAGGTGGCAGCAGCAATCTTGCTTGGTACTGGTTGTAGCCTGTGCCCAGGATCAGTCCCAGGTGGCAGAGGCAGCCTTCTCTCATCTGGTGCACAGATCCAGGAACCCACACCCCTGGGAAGAGTCTAGCACAGCTCTACAGCCCTCCCGGGGGTGCAGGCATCTGAATCTGTGTGCCGGATGAGAGGAGGCTGCTGCTGCTGATAAGTGTCAGTTTGAGGTGCAGTTTCCCAGAAACCTCTGCACCTATCTCCTTGCAGCTTGGCAGGCTTCATGCCCTCAGAAGGGGCTACCATCCCTGCAGTTTTCATCCAAATCAGGCTAGAATTGACAAAGTTTTAGGTATTTTCATGATTCCCTATTATAGCCTATGGGCGAAACGTCGAAATGCGTCGAAACAGTGAAACAGTTTCAATTAAGCGAAATGGGACAGTGCTTCAAAACAAAATGTTGAAATGAAGCGCTGTCCTTTCAAAACGGTGAAACAGATGTTGAATTGAGACTCTGGTATTTTGCACAGTCCTAGTATGTATCTGTGTGTGTGCATGTCTGTATTTAACTGTAATTAGTTCTAAGTTAGTGATAGAGGGGGTGCTTTATGGTTAGTTATTGAAAAGGTGCTTATATATCTCTGCACTGAGGTTCTGATTAATGGTGAAGTTGTTTCTCAGGTATGATTTCTTGCCATTAACGTGAAATGCTTCTATGTTAAGTATTGGGAAATTCTGAATCCTAGCGGCAGAAAGGTGGACGAATAACTTGTTGAAATGTATTTTAATGATTAAATTGCAATCCAGATGATCGTCATCCATCCCGCTATATTTGGGAAATCAATTTTACATACAGTGAGTTGCTTTATATAAATAAATTAAAGCTGTAATGAATGAACCCCATCTTGGAAAGTACTTTGAGATTTACTGATGTAAAGCTCTAAATAAGAACACAGTGCTGGTGTTATAATGAAGTATGAAGTTTTCTTGAACTATCACTTTAAGCACATATCTGCAGTTGTCTAAAAGACCTGAAAAATGACATTTAGTAATGCACTGAAAAGCTTTGTTTTAGTCAGTTACGGAATTGAAGTTCCTGTTCAGTTTAATGCAAGAGTTATTTAGGCGTTTATCCAGTTCACGTTTCTCTTATACACAGCACCAGAAAATGTCACTGAATTGTATAATAAAAATAAAGCTTGGCTAGATTTCACTGCTTTAGTTGTACTTTTCTCCTCTTATTGGACACTTCTTCTATTTCTTAAAAAAAAATCAAACTAGTGACCTGAGGAGTGATGGGAAGCTTGGTAACCCCGATCATGAGTTGATCACTTTATCCATTGCAAAACTGGCAAATCAGTCAGCAATGCAGAAATCCTCAACTTTAGGAAAGATGGCTTTCACAAGTTCAAGAGATTGGTTGTTGAGGCCCTGAGAGACCATGATCTGACAGGGAGGGGAGTCCACAATGGGTGGTTGCTCCTTAAGGACATGATCCTAAAAGCACAAGAGAAGTCCATTCTGGTCTGTAGGAAAGGTAGCAAAAGGGCTGGGAGACCCCCTTGGCTCAATAGGGAACTCCTGAATCTGAAAAGAGAAGCTTATAAGGAATGGAAGTTGGGAACTACCACTAAGGAGGATTATTTAGCACTGGCCTGTACCTGTAGGGAGCAGCCCAGAAAAGCCAAGCCTGAAATGGAACTCAAACTGGCTATGGGAATCAAGGACAATAACAAGTCCTCCTTCAAATAAATGGCAAGTTGGGGGGAAAAAAACAAAGGCAACATCAGACCCTTGCTTAACCAAATGGGGCGGCTGACAACCGACACCCAGGAAAAAGCTAATCTCCTCAGCAGTTACTTTGTGTAGGTTTTCCACCAGCCCAAGGGGATGATCCTACCTGACAGGATGCAAGACTCCCAGGATAAGGGAGATTATATGCCTGTAATCGGTGAAGATCTTGTGAGGGAACAGCTTGAGAGGCTGGACATCCTCAAGTCAGCTGGCCTGGATGGAATGTACCCAAGAGTGCTAAGAGTTGGCTGACATCATAGCATGACCAATGGTGAGGATATATGAGAACTTGTGGTGCTTGGGACAGGTTCCTGAATATTGGAAGAGGGCCAATATAATGCCTATCTTCAAGAAAGGAAGGAAGAAAGATCCAGGGAACTACAGGCCAATCAGTTTGACTTCTGTCCCTGGAAAAATCTTGTGAAAAATCATCAAAAAACCCATCAACAGCAGGCTAATGGAAGGCAACATTCTGAGAGATGGCCAACATGGCTTTGTTGTGGGTAGGTCTTGCCTGGCCAACCTCATTTCCTTCTATGACAAGGTGACACATCACCTGGACAAAGGAGGAGTGGATGTCATATTTAGATTTCAAAAAAGCCTTTGACTTGGTCTCTCATGACGTCCATATGGTAAAATTGAGGAACTGCAGCCTCAACAACCTTATGGTCTGGCTCTGTAGTTGGACCCAGAGAGTGATAGTCAACATGGTGACCAGTGGCATTCCCGAGGGCTCTGTACTTGGACCAGTACTCTTTATTACATTCATAAATCATCTGGATTCAGCTGTCAGAAGCGGACTTGCTAAGTTTGTAGACAACACCAAATTATGGGGAAGTGTGGTCATGCTAGAGGACAGGCTGGCAATTGAGGCTGACCTGGACAGGCTCTCCAGGTGGGTAGATAAAAACCTGATGACATTCACACAGAGAAATGCAAGGTGCTCCACCTCGGGAGAAAAAATCCACATCATACTTATAGGCTCGGCAGTGCTACACTCACTAGCACCAAGACTGAGAGACTTGTGGGTCATGATTGACCACAAGATGAACATGAGCCACCAATGCGATGCTGCAGCTGCAAAGCAAATAAAGCTCTGGCTTGCATCTACTGATGCACCTCAAGCAAGACCCCAAGAAGTCATCCTCTTGCTTTTCTTGGCTTTGGTGAGGCCGCAGCTGGAGTACTGTATTCAGTTCTGGGCTCCACACTTTAGAAAGGATGTAGAGAAGCTTGAGAGAGAGTCCAGAGGAGATTCATGTGCATGTTCAAGAGGTCAAGAGAACAGGCCTTATGAGGAGAGGCTGAAAGGCATGGGACTCCTCAGCCTGGAGAAGTGAAGGCTTAGGTGTGACTTGGTGGCAGCCTACAAGTATATAAGGGGTATGCTCCAGGAACTGGGAGAACATCTGTTCAGCAGGGCACCCAAAGGGAAGACAAGGTCTAACCATCACCAACTGCTGAAAGACCGTTTTAGATTGGGCTTAGGAAGATAGGAAAAACTTTACTGTCTGAGTCTCCAAAGTCTGGAATAGACTCCCCCCAGAAGTGGTGCGAGCATGGATGCTTATCTTGCTGGGGTGATCTGACTGCAGCTGACTTCCTGTCCCTTGGAAAGGGGGCTGGACCCAATGATCTTGTGAGGTTCCTTCGAGCCCTAACACCTATGCAATCTATGGAACCCTGTTTCATCAACAGGACGGTCAGTGAATGAAAATACTGTAGCTGATCTACCAAAGCAAGGTGGCTAAAGGATTAAGGTAGTTTGAAAAATTTTAAGTATTGGGAGTTTCTTTCTGCATATTCCTTGGTAATATTTTCGAAGAGTGGGGAACTTGGAAGTGGATCACTGACTTGTCAAGTTGTCAGCAGTCATGGATAGTTTCTTGAGTAAAGGGCATCTTTCCTTCCATGTTGATAAAGTGAGGAAGCTTTTGCAGTCATTGTATGAATCCATTATTTTACCAGCAAGGAGACATCAGGGTTTGCCTGTACATGAGTGCAGAGGCTGCTCTGATGCATGGCAATTGCACTGTATCGAGCAGACTCAGTTAACTGAATGTGTTGGAGCATGGCAACCACCGCTACATGTAGAACTTTTTTTTTTAAATGCATGGTGAAGCTAGCAATCCTGTTCTGAGTTCTACAATCTTAAGGTTTTTCCTTCCCCTCCCTGCCACCCTGTGGTCTCCCCAGCACTCCCTGAGTCACGTGGCCCCTCACATACCAAATGAACCATTATAGCTTGGGGCGGGTGGTGGCTTAACTCTGGCTTTAACCCTGAGTCTGAGGCCAAAGCCAGAACTGAGCTGCCACCTCCCCTGGGCCAGTACTTGAATTCAGTATGAGGTTTTTTTTCTCCATATGCTGATTGGAGAAAACAGTTTCTTGGATTTATGTAAATATGGCACCTTGTCATCTCCTCTCTTTAGTTAGTGGTTCTTTTGAAGGAAAAAAATATAAAAATAAAATGTTATTTATTCCTTCAGATGGTTGTATGATGATCAGATCCTCTTAGTGAAGGGCTCTTTGAAACCTAATCGGTAAACACAAAGAGAAGACAGTGCAGTTGGAGATGCCGAGTATGCTGTCTTTTTTTTTTTTTTTAATGAAGTACCACTTCTAGAAATCCCATTTGTTTAAAGGGTTTTGTAAAAAATTTAAAGTTGCTGTTAGTTAAAAAAGATTGGAATAGGAGCACAAGATGGGGGTGTGCGAAGCGGGCAGTATTTGATTTGGATTTGGCCTGATTTGGGGGACAATGATTTGATTTGCTGATCAGACAGCTGTCCCGATTTGATTCAGATGAATCTGAAGATTCGATTCTGATTCTGAGAATCAGCGATTCCGCAATAGACACAGGTCTATATGTTTTTTTTTCTACGCGTGTCGAGGTACCAGGCGTGGCTTGTGAATGCTGAGATGGGGGAGGGGGGGTGGATGGAGCATCCCATGGGATCGCAGTGCGGTGGGGTTTGCTGCCGAAGGTACAGGGGAGTCCCTGCACCTGCTTGGCTTAGTGATCAGCTGCGGGGGTGGAGGGGCCTTGGTACTCCCCCCCCTCCCGACCCAGGAAGCACCAATCACTGAGCTTGGGAGGGGGATCACTCACATGCTCTGTAGTAGACCCAGAAGTGGACTGGAAGTACTTCTGGTCCACTTCCGGGTCTGGCGCTGAGTGCGTGCCCCCCGCACCCTCATGGGATGCTCCATCTGTCTCGCCATCTCAGAGTTCATAAGCCATGTCTGGTAACTTGAGGTACGTAGAAAAAACGTATAAAGCTGTGTCTATGGCCAAATTGTCGAATCTTTCTGAATCAAATTGGAGGCTTCCGATTCGATTCGGAGAGATTAATGGGTTTCCTGATTCAATTTCGATTTGGAGATTTGGCCTCTGAATGTGGCCAAATCTCCTCCCAGATTGAATCAGCAACTGAAGGTTCACACACCCCTAGCACAAGACTGCTTGTATCTGATGCAATGATTACATCTGGTACCTCTTTAAAGAGGGTCGTGGAATTGTAACTAGGGTGGCCATCATAGAGAACATTCTGGTTTTTCTGCTACTCTGTCCTTTATTGATATGAAACCCGACACCTTCTCTTTAAGAGAAAAGTAGTGGACATAAAGGCATTCAGTTTCATATTAATGGAGGACAGAAGACAACTAGACTGTCCTCTATGATGGTCACCCTATTTGTGACTAGTTAAAGAATCTTAAAAATGAACAACTACAAGAAGAAAACTCTTCAAATCACAATCTGAGATTCAGCTGATTCCTGAGACTTGTCTGATTGTAATCTCTTTCTGTACTGCCATTTGTTTATATTTTGCTGTGGGATGTTTAGAAGATATTTTAGATCTTGCAAGAAACTGTCAGTACTTACTGCCTTCATCAGGTTGTTTAAATAACAGATCGGACTGTCAGAGATTTTGGAAAAATGAAACAAAACAACTGCTAGCAATTTTTTATTCTAATTGGCATGTTCATTCTGATGCTTTTAGCAATCTTATTTTTTCAGCATTTTCTTGTAGAGGCTCACCAGGGCTATCATAAAATTCTGCTGATGACTGGTAATGGTTTTATGATTGATAAATTACACAGTTCCTTTAGCAGTTCTTCCTTTTTTCTTCCTGTCTTGAGCCATCAAGGTTAAATCTAGCTAAAAGTCCTTTTTAAGGCCTCTCTGACCTTGTTTAGATTTTATTAAGTTTTGAGTTAATTACAACAAAGTTCCCCAAATATGCATATTTGTATATACATGTTGTGGGTAGATAGGATAAGATGTGAAGTCCCAACAGTTTGCCTGATTGGAATGCCCACTAGGATGTGACAATACTTTGGTTAGATACTGTCATTGGAAAGATATGGCCTGATTTTCCCCCCACCCCCAGCTAGTGTAGTATAGATAGAATAAAAATCATGTCATTCATCAGGAATGATTGCCATGGAGCTGAGGACAATATTAAAATCTGCTTTTGAGATTTTATGCTTGGGCTTTTATCCACAAACTCTAGGGTGGCCCTCTTTTTCACAAGTATTATGTATACATATGTGACAAAAAGGGTTGAGTGAGCTGAGTTCCAGCATGAAGTTATTGTGAACGCTTACTGGGGATGCTCAGTGAGTAAGCTTTGCTATGTACCCTTTTCACTCTAGGGGCAGATCATCTAGATCTGACTGTAGACCAGAGAATGCTGTTGTGTTATTTGGGGTGCTGATATTCCTATTTTAAAAGAAGAAACTCCCCATGCCTTTTCCTGGGAGCTGGTGAACAGAAGGAGGTTTCAGAGATGGGGATGCTATAGATCATCAGAAACTGAGAAGAGCCAGGGTCTCAAAGCCAGAGGCTTCCCTGTTGGCTAGGGCTAACTGCAGGGGTCCTCTTAGGAGAGGGAGACTGAATAAGGCTGCATCTTGGGTAATCCTGAGAGAGCTTTTTCTCTCCCCTCAGAAGTGGCACTTGCTCTTCTGTGAGAGTATGAATAGAAGGGTAATCACAGGGGTCAGCAAAATATGGCCCAGGGACTGAATACATCCTGCTAACTAACTGGATCTAGCTTGTAGGTGGATGCCCACCAAGTGAATGGGTCCAGCCTGTACACACACTACAGCTGCAGGCAAGTTCATGCTTCCACTTCTGTGCTAGTGGCAGCCCTGACCAAGACCGAGACAGAGAACATGTACCTGGCACACTGGAAACAACCCCAGCTGCATTGTGTCAGGGGGCTGGGGTTGTTTCTAGTGTGCCAGGTACATGTTCTCTGTCTCGATCTTGGTCAGGGCTGCCACCAGCACAGAAGTGGAAGCATGAACTTGCCTGCAGCTGTAGTGTGCCCTGCCCCTCCCCCTGCTCCACCTCCCTGAGTCTGGACCCAGCAGCTCCTGGCCATGTCCAGAGCTGCCCAAGGGGAGCCAGCAGCTTTTGTGTTGGGGCTCCAGGAATGGCAGGGAGGGGCAGGGCAGGGCATGCTACAGCTGCGGGTGATTTCTGACTTCCGCATTGGTGGCAGCCTGCAGATGTAGCACCCTTCCCACCTCCACCCCCGCACCAGGGTGCATTTCAGCTGTGGGGGGAGTCACGTTAAAGCTGTGAGCAGGTTCAGGCTTCCATTCTAGTAATAACCCCAGGAAGGAAGGATGGGGAAATAGGGAGGGAGAGAGAGGTGTGGGCCTTGACAGGTCACCAAAACTCATTAAGTGGCCCACCAACCCAAATAATAGCCATCCCTGGGTTAACCGCTCTTAATTGCTGGAATTCTACTGGGTTAAAATGCATTTTCCATTTTGGTATTCAATTGTTTACCCAATGAAATCTTTTGAATGTAGAGAAACTCCAGTTCAAGGTCATGTTCTGCTTGACCAAGTATTATTGAGCGTATCTACACATGCGCGTTAATGTGCATTAGCCTATTCTAATGCACACTAAAGCATCACACGAAACCCGTGCATTTTCATTAATGTAAATTAAAATAGGCAAATGAGCTCTTCTTAGTACTTCAGAATGGAGGGCATCTATAAGTGAACAGTAAGGCTGCTCTGACTTGCTGTAATTACAGTGCTTTGGAGCAGACTGAATTAATAGATTCTGCTGGAACGCGGTAATTACCACACTCCAGCAGATTCCAGAGTCTTGTGTATCACTGTTCCCGTGCTTAAAAATGGTGGCGGGGCACTTTAACTAAAGCTTGAGCTTTACTTAAAGCGCCTTTGCCAGCATTTTTAAGCACAGGAAGGCTGATAAACGAGACGCTTTGGGCACTTTAATTAGAGGGGTTCTTGAAGCTGCTTTTAATTAAAGTGCGGGGCCCCCATTCCTGGATCATGTATATAAATGCCCCCAAGTACTGAACTGAATGTGCCTTAGGAAAAGTGCATCAATAAACTTGTATATGTGCCCACTGAAACTCAGTACAAAGAACATGAAGAACAATATTTGTCTTGAAGCTCTGAGAAGGACTTGTCAATACATTTAGAATAAGGAGGTGAAAATGGCTGTCCTATAGATTCTCTTTAGGTTTGCATGGGACCACTTGTTGAAGTTTTTGGATAGCAAATAGTTCTTGCGTGCATATTTTTTTACATTTTATAATTTGATCTTGTTAATGGTCAAAAAAAATCCTTTTGTGTCTTTCAACTAAATATTTGATATTGATCTAAGTAGCTTTGCACCTAATTCTGTTTTCTACCTGCATGAATTAAGCTGTAAAATGTTAACAATGAAAAAACAATACAGGCTAATTAGATCAGTTATTTTTTCATATATACTAATTGTTTGTTTTGTGCTTATTTTCTTTTTAATATACATTTTCAAGTTTGACATTAAAGATTCTTTTTAATAATTCATTGAAAGCAAGGTTAATACATAGAAGATACTACGCTTCTAAAACTACTTTAAAGTTGCGATACTGTTATTGTGACAGTTCTAGCTTTTTAATTTCTTGGTAATAATATCATCATGAAAGTACTGGTATTCTCTAGGGATAAGTAAAATACTGTGAACAGTAGATATTCATTTGAGAATAGATATGTCACAGTTAATTTAAAAAAACAAACAAAAAAGCCCATGCCCCACCCCAAACAACCAAACAAAAAACAACCCAAAAATGCTTCTTAGCTAGTTGGGAAGGAGTCAATCCAAAAATACATTTTTAAAGTTGGCCAGAAAAAAAACCTTGGAAAAATGACTGTTGGTTTAGTTAAGACTATATTATATACATCTGAGCCTTAAAAGCTTTTTTGCACTATGTCATTAGGTGGGATATGTGAAGAGAATTGTTTTTGCTTAAATGTTTCACTCGCCATTTTGCAAGTTTATTTCTACAATGGTAATAATAGAAATGGGATATAGTAGATTAATGTAGGTGGAGGTTTTGCTTTTCAGACGGGGAACCCTTTCTATTGGATTTTTATTTTTAAAAATGCATCAGCTTCATAAAATTAATAACATCCATCATCCAACAATTTCCTCAGAACATGCCCATGAAATGTACAATTAGCTTTACGTTTACAAAGATGATATGACACAATTGGGGCTTAGAGTGTTTGATTCCTTTAGTAATAAAACATACAGCACTAAAACTTACTTGTAAATCTCTTGCAAAAATGTATAAGCTGTATATTCAAGTTTAGTGCCTATTGTAAAGGTTTCTTGCTGTTTTCTATTAAAAGCCTTTTTCTGTTGTTTTTCCTTTTACCTACTTGTATTTGAATTTTTCATGTTGTGTTGGTTTTCACCCCGTTTTATTTTGTTTTGTTTCAGGGAGATAGAGAGGAACATTTAAGCAAAAATAGTTTCAACTGTTTTTTGAATGAGTTCAGTGGAGACAGTGGGTAGATTTCTACTCTTCAGGCTACTTTCCCCTCCCCCACTATCTTTGTTTTGATGTGAGGGAATCTGAAATTTGGGTATAAGGTAGTTTTGATGTCAGAGTTGTGACTTTTGGTGTCACTATGAAAATCTTTCTGGAGTTGGCTCAGTTATAAACTACAAAAAAATCATCCCTCTGTTCACGTGCAGTAAAAATTGTTTCTACTTGATCATCTTGAATAGAAGTAGAGGTTTACATAGTAAACGGGCAAAACAGATGCTTCATGTGCTTCTAATACCAAAGGGTGTAATAACTTGGGTACAAAAAGCTGTCTTCCATAGTTTTGAAATCTCTTCGCTCTTGTCTTCTTCCTGGTTTTGTTACAAGATTTGTTTAAATCTATATAGTTTTTGATGATTCACAGAAACTTATTAGCTGGATCTCTAGTGGAGACTGGATTGTCATTCTTACTGGGGTCACCTGACCTCACTTGTCATTTTTCCTGCCTCGTGCAGGGGGTTGGACCTGACGATCTTCTGAGGTCACTTCCAGCCTTGCAATCTATGAATCTACTCAAACCTGCTTGTTAATAATTCTGAATATTTTACAGTCTTCATAACTCATCCCTAACTTTTGTCTCTAAATTGGAACCATTGCTGCATAGAAATTCACAAATGAGTGAATACCATGTGAACAACATTTCATCCAGGAGTCTGAATTTTTAGCCCCACTTTAACCACTGGGTGAAACAGCTCTTCAGGCTGCATCTTTGATGCCCCGATATAGAGGATGCCAGGGTGGGTTTCACTGATTTAGTTTCACTGAGTTATTGTTTAGTTCAAGTCACAATAATCTTCCAGGTGGACCTGGGCAGTCCCAGGTTCAGCCCTTGCTGATTGCCTCATAGGTTGGTGTTCGCATATGCACAATAGTTCCTTTTAAAAGACGACTTGAAACAATCACCTTCCAAACAACGGCTAAAATTTTAGATTTTGCAGATTCAAATTTCAGAAAATTCTTAGTATTGAGGTTAATTCTTTTGTCAGTCTGCTTTTAGAAGAATTTAGCATTTTGAATTAAAATGTAGCAATGCATTTTATTTGTATTGGTATAATTGAAACATGCTCATAAAATAAGCAGTTTCTATATAAACTCTGATGAACCTGTTGTTTTAATCCATGTACGTATATATATTTTGTGTTTGCAGAACCAAAACGTCCTCTTGTTTGACACAATGGATGAACAGTCACAAGGCATGCAGGGGCCTCCTGTTCCACAGTTTCAGCCACAGGTATGTTATTTTTATAATCACATAGGAGCAACAGGCATTAAAATAACATGCAGAGGACAAAAGAAAAAAAAGATTATTCAACTTCAACTTCAAATACTTTTTATCCATTATACAACGATGTTGCAAGACAGAGGGCTTTTTGTATATCACAAATGCTTTAGCATGGTATTCAGTGCAATAGTTCATTAAGATAATTGAGATAATCATGTGCAGTAGCGTAACTGACTTCATCACCACTGATGATTAAAGTGAATGTTATAAGATCAGATGTCTTTGGCTATTTCTATCCAAAGACATTTATGGAAAAAGCAGCCATAAAGAAATGTAATGTCATCTTGGTTATCTAGAAATTCAATGAATATCAATCCTGTGTTTCACAAGGAAAAAAACCTTTCGTTTCTGCCCCCTACGGCTTCACCCACTGGGAAAGGTCGGAGTGGCAGTGGGAGGCAAAAATGAAAGTAATTGTTTTCCTGTGAGACACTGAGCTGTTAAACACTATACATTTTGAAATTATGTCAGAGTTACCACATTTATTTCAGATTGCTCCTTTTAACCTTCTCTTCTTACACCTCCTGCTGCTGGTCCTGTGAGGGTTAATGTCTTTACTTATAGAAAACAGACAAAGAGAAATTCCCACTTATAGAAGCCCTGTGACAGGGAGGATGTGAGAGAGATTTAATTATCTTTGTGTTTGGGGTGATGGTGTGAAATAAAGAAAACATTATCAGAGAACAAATAATATTTAGATATTGCTCATAAACTTTCTTGTAAACACGTTATGTTGCTTTAATTTTATTTAAAAAGCTGGAGGGGAAAAAAATTCTACTCGAGCCATGATCCTTCACAAACTTATCCAAGGACATCTATCTGTTTTATCTGCTGTGAAGAATCCTACTGAAGTCATTATAATTTGCCACAGTAAAATTACACACTTGAATTCTTCTTCAGGGTTGGAACCTTAATTTTTTTGCTTCGCAGTTTTAACTTGAATAAAAAAGTGGATGTGGCAATACATGGTTAGTCTAAAGTTGCTGGTGATCATGCATATATGTTAGTACTGATCTTTATTTTTGTGACCAGTATTTAACAGACCTTGTGTTTCCCTGCCTGCAGTGGATTAGCTATTAAGTATACATATGCAGGAATGTTTGGTTTTTCAATCCTAGAGAACAAAACATTTATGCATTTAAGATGTAATTGCATATATTTAATTTTAACAAGTATTTTTGATGCAACAAATGTGACAGCTTATGTTAATTTATCTTAAGGATATATTTGATGAGACAATTTATGATGCTGCTAGAAACTTTATAATGTGAATCTCATAAAAGCTCACCATATTTATTATAGACTTTTCTTCTCCTTGTCTGAACAGAAGGCACAATCATAGTTGTCAGCTTGAGTAGGGTTTATGCCTGTCTCCAAAAACCTTCCCCCCCCCATCATTGGCAGCCTGTTTGTTTGTTTTTAAACTATCTTACATCAGTCTTGAGAGTATCATTAATTATAATGTTAAACAAGACCAGGCCTAACAGGGTTCTTGCAGTACCCTAGTAGACATCTCCAACAGAAGAAACCCACATGTATTCTCATCCTTGGTTAACCTTCAGCCATTTTTAAGCATACTTGCTGTTACTCAATTGCAAGGCAGACAGGCAGTTGTTCTTTCTTTTTTCTTTAGCTTAGGAAGGTCATGGGCATAGTTCTGATGGTTTTGCATTTTGAGGAATGAGGTGCATATTACTTTGTTAGCCAAATATATAAATAGATTAGTATGCCACAGAATTTTTTTGATAGTGTCACTTAGTGACATTTTCACCTTGTTGACCCCTTTTTCCCCTGTGAGCTGGATATGCATAGTAAATCTGATAGCTTCAGCTTGTTAAAGCTGTGCAATTGTGAAAAAAATTAACGATGAAAACAAACTGCAAGACATTTTCAGTTAAAATACGAATGATGTATTCAAAATTAGTTATGGTCCCCTATCTCAACTTAAGATAGAGGTAATGATTAATGCCTTGGTAATTTAGGAGGAGAAACATTAGGAGAAAGTAATACAGCAGATGAAGGAGAAGATGCGAAATATTGATTTGGGAATAATTACATCTCAAAGCTGGAAAACCTGTTAAACTTAATTCTCTGGGTTATTAAACTGTATATATGCATGTACAAATTGAAAACAAATTAAATTAAATGGAAAAATCAAATTAAATTAAATACAAATTAAATTACTCTGGAACTTCACAGTTTTTTTTGATGAAAAGGGGGAATGAGTATAATTAGCTAAACAGTTTAATGACTCAGTACAAATTAATTTGGAAATACCATTGTATGTTCAGGTTAAATCACTAGAAGTTTCAACATAACATAAAGAAACTAACATTTTTGAAAATAACTCTGTATTTCTTGGGGAAGCTTGACTAAATTCTGCAATGGGGATTCAGTTTGTGGGAGAGAGTTCTATACCAGTATTTAATAACTTTCCGAAGTCCGGTAATTCTTTCATATCACTTCTAATGTTGCAAAGCCCCTACCCCTATCCTGTGAGCTGAAACAGAGACAGGCAACATGGCCTGGTAGTGGCAGCACACTGCCTCCTGACCCGCTCTGCCGTTACCCCCAATATCTTCGCAGAACCCCTGATGATGTTTTGCAGAACCCCAGGGTTCCACAGGACACAATTTGAAAATGAACACTACAAAACAATCATACACATTTTGTAGAGTAGTTGGATGATAAGGGACTAATGTTTAATTTCTTGCTATGCCTGAGGCTTCCCTTTTGTAAATTACCCAAGGTTGAGATCCTGAAAGGTATTTAGGCGCTAGACTTCTATTGAAATTGATGCAAGTGTAGTTGTTAAATACCTTTTGAGTATCTTTAGTTTCTTATCTATGATATAGATGAGATAAGGTGTTTTTATTACCTCACAGATATGTTTAAAGACAAATGCAATAATTGGAGGTCTGGGGTCATATAAGAACTTAAGATAGATAGTGAAATAGCATTCCAGTACATTAGACGTAAGATTCTGCGTCACTTCAGATGTGTGTAAAAAGGAGGGTTTTGTTGAATTAAACATGAGAACACTATATCAGGTGATTGGCTTTAAAATTCAATTGCTAGTGTGTTCCCCTTCATTTTTATATGGTCAGTTGGCAGTAGGCTTCTGTATTGTAAAGGCATAAATATAGTTTAGAAAATCTTGGGCAGGGAAAAGAGAGAAATTTGAATTTTGGCCATCTGACAGAAGTGGGATAAAAATTTGATCTTGATACCAGCTGTGGTAAACTAAGAATGGTAGTTAAATATTGATCATTTTAGCAGAAATGGTCAACTGAGTAATTTATAGAGATACATTTAAATGTCAGCACTTGACAGTGAGATGAATTAAAATAATTCCTCCTTTTGGGTTATTTCAATGTATACTACAGCCCATTTGCAACTGAAGAATTATGGGATATGGATGCCTAAAATGTTGTAGAGTATCTGGATGAAAGGTCTTAAATACCTGCATTTTAGTGGATTATGATTGTCCTAAAAGTAAAA
Source organism: Crocodylus porosus (assembly GCF_001723895.1). Taxonomy (NCBI): domain Eukaryota; kingdom Metazoa; phylum Chordata; order Crocodylia; family Crocodylidae; genus Crocodylus; species Crocodylus porosus. Next base: position 5,425,471 of record NW_017728907.1, on the reverse strand, counting down.
AAGAACAAAGCGTGGAGTCAGCCTGCCTGTTATTGTAATGTTCAAGAAGCAAGATTTCATTGGATTATATCTTTTATTGGACCAATGATATAGTTGAGAGACATGTGACCAGCTTTCAGGCACAAGATATCTTTCCTCAGGGAGTGTTGGCTCTGTTATGATATATAGTTTTCAAATCTGAATTGTGGCTTAGTTTAAAAAGGTATGGTAGACTTGCTTCAGAATGAAATATCTTCATTGCTATTAGTCCCATTAACTCAAGAATTCCGTGATGCACCATGCTGTGCTAGTAGGGCTCTTTTTCCTTATGTCCTACTGAGATTTCTGTTGGCCGGGTGGGGGGGGGCGGGCATGACTCCTTAATTGTCTCTATAGTTCCATAGGAATTCTATGCATAGACTTTAGGTAACATATTCCATATTGCGGGGGTGGGCAAAATGCGGCCCGTGGGCTGGATGTGGCCTGCCAGGCTATTCTATCCAGCCCGTGGGGCCCCTAAAAAAATTTAGAAAACTAATATTTATCTGCCCCTGGCTGCCTGTCATGCGGCCCTTAATGACTTGCCAAAACTCAGTGAGTGGCCCTCTGCTTGAAATAATTGCCCACCCCTGCCATAATGTGTAAGCGACTGTTGGATTCTCACTGATTCTGAGTCAGTGGCTTAATATAATTGAAAGTAAATGGAGTTTAGGTATTTTTGAAGATTGTTTATCCTACGAGGAAATGGGAGACAATGGAGGCCATAAGTAGGCTGTCTTTGAAAATGCTCTGAATTAGGATGTCTCCTGTCCTGTAAGTCTTCTACAACAGTGGTTCTCAATCTTTTTTTGTACCAGGACCCATTTGTAAACATTGATAACCAGTCCCAACCCAGTGCCCCTCACTCCCACCTGCTGCCCTCCCCCAATATGTGGGGTAGGGAGTGGCTGTCTGAGATGGGAGGTGTGTGTGTGTGCAGGGCATGGAGGGGCCCCAAGCAGCTCCTTGCAGACTGGAACTCTGCCAGCATTCAAGGGAAGACACAGTTTCCCAAGTGTTTCCTCCTGAAATGGAGAATCCATTTTAAATATTTGTTTGTGACCCTTTAATATATTCGTGTGATCCACTTTTGGGTCATGACCCATGGTTTGAGAAACTGCTCTATAACACTGCTCATATTGGATGCTGTGGCCTTGGCCAAAGGTCCCCCAGGAGATTTGTAATGGTGATTGCCTTGTGTAGCTGTGGTCTCCTTGGAACCTTCTCTAGGGTCTGTATATGCTGGCCTTTGATAGAAACCATTCCTACTAAATGCTAATTTGGCATTTGGCAAAAGATTGTATTGCGAATGTCTTGTTTATTAGCAAGCATTTTTCCTGGTGAAATTACTAGTGCATTACAGTACTTCTTTTTTAACTACTCATGCTTTGATGCTAAGCTACTAAAAAATATTGTACTTCTCTCTTTCCTTTTTTCAAACCCAAGATTGTCTGATTATAGTACAAAAGTGAAACAGCCCTATAGATAGAAGTGCATCAGAGAGCAAGAAAGAACAATATTCTATGACCGTTTTAATAGATAGGTTGTCCAGGATCTTCAAAATCTAACATTTGGAAAGTCGTATTTTAAAATTCATTGTATAGACAACAGTTATGTAGAAACTGTAATATTAAAGATGAGTGGGAGTGCTCACTGGTTTACTTGGTGGATAAAATGTAATGTTATCATTAGTGAAGGGTATATAATATGTTCTCTTATGGTCTGGGACCAAAGAAAGCCTTTATCTTGCATAAGCTTATTTCTGTACAAATTGCGTTGTGGCTAGGAAAGACCCAGTGGTGGTTGGAGATGTGCAGCTATGTTGCTTCTCATGTCAGCTCACCACATCTAAATTGTATGACAGGACAAGGGAGCAGATGAGACAAGCTGTCACTCAGCCACACTGCCCTTTGAAGAAAGGCCATGGGGGGGAAAAGGTGCCGCAAATGGGCTGTGAAGTTTACATATACTGCCCACTGTTAAACAGATTACCTCTAATGAAGTGTCTAATGCTCAGGCCATATCAGCCTAATCCTTGGTGGCAGTTCATCCCTCAACTGCCAAAAAACACCGCCCTCTGGCCCTCTCTCGCCACTCTGGCCGCCAAGCACAGGGAGGTGCCCGGTCTTAATAAAGCAAGACAGTGTGTGATCTGACATGCAAATGTAGGTCATTGCATATGTAAATGTGTGATTACAAACCTGCATGCCAAAACACATTAGTGAGACTTTGCTCTCAGCATGCGGTTGTCACACTGCCTTAGTAGTTCACGCTAATATTTGTCAAGTTACTGTGAAGACAGAGGCCGCAAGTCCCAATTCAAATTTGAAGCACATGGTACTTCTAAAATATAGCTTATTTAATGAAGCTGTATTTTATAGTGCTATATAATGAAAGCCAGTTTTACAAATTTATAGATCGCTTCGTTATGCTGTGCCTCAACGCTTGGCAGTTATCAAACCAGACATTGTATTTTAGTGTATAGTTTTACATTGGTATGTGCCATTTCTATCAAAATAAGTGAAGTATATACATAAATACTTATTCTGCATTAACAGACCTCAACAGAATTGAATATATGAAATTTTGTAAAATTACTGGTGTCTGCTTTTAGAATGTTTAGTTATAAATGTGGTCAAAGGTCTGTTGCATATCTTTTGAAAGTGAAAACAAGGAATGATACAGTACGACTTTACTGAGGGGTTCTGTTATGAAGCTGCTATAAGTCAGCTTCCTGATACATTTATAATTATTCTAATATATCTTAATACCTGTAATATATCAAATAAATGACTTCCAAAGAACAGCACCATGGAACTTGCCTTTGCAGAATTTTGTGACTAGTTCAGATAACGTTGGTTTGGGTATGGGCAATAAAGTAAATACCAAAATATTTTAATAATTTTAAATCCTGATTCTGCAAATTCATAAGCATTTCAGAGGTCTTATTGACTTCAGTGGAGTGTTTGAAGTCAAACATGCATGTAAATATTCATAAAATTGGTCACGGTTAAGATGCTGGTGTATGGTTGCTATGTGGACTCTATTTAAAATATACAGTTTATATGGTGCAAAGCACATTTACATTTTTTTATTACAGAAAGCTTTACGACCTGACATGGGCTACAATACACTAGCCAACTACCGAATAGAAAAGAAGATTGGCCGAGGACAGTTTAGTGAAGTTTATAGAGCAACTTGGCTCCTGGATGGGGTACCAGTCGCACTGAAAAAGGTGCAGGTAAGGATGTTTGTAAAAGCTCCAGCTAAATTTACACATGGCTTAGAAACGTGGAAAAAAGATTTACCTGAACTGATAAAGGAGAACTCCTCTTTGAATACTGAATTTTTTAAAAGCGGTTTTAACACTGGAGACTAAGGCATTTGTTGTTCCTTTTCAGTCTATCATGTGAGCTTTTTCATGTAATGTTTTTTAAATTAGGTTGCTGAGATCTTTGTAAAATTGCTTCTAGAGGGGTGCTGAAAATCATTGCTGCTGATATATGTGAAGTGTCAATGTGGTGTAAGAATGTATATAAGATTCATGTGACATACGAAATTATATCACAACTCTAGTAATCGTGCATTCTATACTAATAACATGAAAAATTAAAGTGAGACTTATTCTCTTGTTTAGTTCTCAAAGCATGTGTCTACATGTGTATTAAGGTGCTTTTTATAACACGCATTAAATTTAGTACTTCAATGTGAGCTACTGAAGAGATGCACATTAGGCTGCATTAATGCACAGTAACAAATGTACATGGTTTTTAAGTGATGCTTAATGCATGGTAGTGTATTTTACTGTACATTAGCGTAATAGCACTTTTTTTACTTGACGCTTCAATGCACAGTAAAATAGGCTACTGTTTCCATAACAGGAGAATGTAGGAGAATGGCCACCCCTCCTGCTAATCAGCTAATTGGCAGGATGGGGGCAGGGCATTCTCCCAGGGCTGGACTCCACCTTGGACTCCGTGGCAGCTTCTGCCAACTGTCAATTGACAAGCTGTCAATGAATGGTCTCCCCAAGGGGTGGAAGTGGTCCAAGGAGCATCTCGTTAGGGCCCCCTGGCTGGTAAGCACCCCTGTGTAGCTCTTTAGCCAGGGGTGTGGAACTTACATATGGACCAACTCCCAGGCTATTTTTCTTTTGCTAAGAATGGCAGAGACAGTAAAAATAAATGCCTGTCCATGGCCAAAGTCACTGGTATCATTTTTGAGGCAATAAATGTATTTTGTTTGTATAAGAGCATATATGTTTAAAAAAAAAAAAAAGTACGTATATAATCAAGAATTGTTAGCGTTGGAATAAGTTATTTGGTTTATTTTACATGTTGGCACATATTAGCTGTGTTATTAATCTGTTCCCAAATTTTTGTATGTAATTGAAAGCTCGTTAATAGCCAGTTACAAGCAGTGAGGTTAGGGGGAAGATGAATGCCATGGTGATTCTATATAAGATGCAAGTGGTAGCACAGAGCACTTTGCTTATGACATAAGTTGGACATTAGACTGGATTCCAAGAGTGTTTTTAAATCGATATGACACTAAATGGAACAGTGTTTAATGCAAGAGGTATATATTCTCTTAAGTTCAAAGTATAATAGGTGATTCACTTGCAAACTTTTTTTTTTTGTATGTTCAAATACAAGGTTCATTAATTATAAAACTATTGGGGAAAAATGATTAAATACATGGAATTAATTGAATTGTGTGAAACTTGGATTTAACTGGACTATATGAAATGGGGTGTTTGTGTTTGGGGAGCCAGGAAATTTGGGAGCATGGCCAGCAGGGGTGGGAATTGTTGCAAAATAATAGTTTTCATTGGACTTGGCCACTGTCAGTAGATGGATGAGCAAGGGCTGCTACTTACTGCTTCTATGGCTGCCCCTTTACCCCAGGCTGGAAACAACAGTAAAGGGTAAGTTTGACACAGCTAGTATAGATGGTTGAATTCCAGGGAACTGATTAGACTATTGAAGCAGGTTAGGAAAAAAGGCAAAGGCCATTAAAACTAAATACAAAATATTTGGAGATGGAGCATCTGAAGGAATTCAGGTAAGAATCAGCTGTGAAGGACTATTATAAAATATGGTTTGTTCTTTATTATGTTAAGCTGAATGGTTATTTTGTACCAATGCCTGTCATTGGATTTGTGAAACTTTATTCTTTTAAAGAAAAGTATAACACTTCAAATAGAAGGTTCTAGCTTTTCTTCTAAACTGAACAAAGACAAAACATTGGCCAATTGATCTGCTTTTATTTTGTCCTAAAGTCTTTGATATATTTTCCAAGCTGGGCATGTCTGAATTAACTTTCTGTTGTATGTTTGGTTATGAAATATCTTTTCTTTTTTATTACACCTCAGAGTAGTGTACTTGCTACCAAAGTATGAAAATTTCAGTTTGGATGCAAATATTATGTAGGGGGACCATAAATAGATTATGTAGGGATCCCATGTTATGTATGTGAGCCCAGCACCGCTCCCAGCCCCAGCTCGTAGCGGCAGCCCACCCTTGCCCTGCCCACAGATCCAGGGGGCATGTGACCCTCTGGGGTGTGTTAGTGGTGGCAGCTACTCCCCCCTTCCTGTACCCCCAAACGAATTGCTCACAGCTCTGTCTCCTGCCTCACCCTGGCTGGTCAGTATCTGCCCTTGTTTCTGCCCCAGCCCCACTTCCTCACCTCCGCAGGGGCCTTGATCTGCACTCCCCCCACTCTTCTTTCCTTCCCCGCCCCATTTCCCCCCCCCACAGAATTACCAGCTGGATGCTGCTCTCTAAGCTGCCAAGATGTATATCGGCAATTGGATCGGTATCGGCCAGTATGGCTCGTTAATAATCGGCCATTGGTGTGGCCCAAAGAATCTTTATTGGTGCACCCCTACTCTCAAGAACATCCACCCATGTCGAAGAAGCCAAAGCCTTCAGATCAACACCATTGTCTTAGCCACGAATTCACTTCTAGGACATGGTGGTTTATACCTGGAGCCTTGCATTCTACAGGAAGAATTGATGAGAACACTAGTCTGCATTTGTGTGTACAAGTATTCCATCCCAAGAGCAAGTCTTCACATTTGTCCATGTTGAATTTCATCTGAGGGATTTTTTTGGACCATTTCTCCAGTTTTTCCAGGTCTTTCTGTATCCTAGACTTGACACCCAGAGTGTCTGCAACTCCACCCAACTTAGTGTCACCCAAACATTTGCTAATTTGTACTCAATCCCATTATTCAAATCATTACTAAAGATGTTGAATACCAGATCTAGGACAGACCACTGGGGAACTTGACTTGGTACCTTGTCCCATCCAGAGATTGAGCCATTGATGACTACTTGTTGACCATGGTGACCCAATCAGCTTTGTATCCTTGTTACAGTATATTCATCTAGCCTGTATTTCCTTAGCTTGTTAATGATAATGTTGCGGGAGACCAGTGTTGAGTGTTGATCAAAATTTTTAAGCATTATATTCATTATTCCTACACTTAAAGTTCATGAGAAACCCAAACCCAGATATGGCTGTCAATTAAATCATGTTCAAAATGGTGAGCATTTTCATTTGTATAAGAAAAATCATCATATTCAACTTATCAACAGTCTTTCAATAAGACCTTGCCAGCAGTATTTGCATTAACAGTGCAGAGCAGGGGTTCCCAACCTTTTTATATTGCTGACTGGCAAACTCACTCAAAGAATACTCAAAGAATTCTGTCTCAAACAACCTAATTCACACATCAATTTGCATATTTAAAACACATTAGCATGCTTAGAATTAAATTTGCATGCTTAACTTTTTGCACTGGGGGGAGGTTGCAGGAGCAGCCAAGTCTGCCTGGTAAATCTGTTGTGAGGGAAGGGGTGTGGGGTGGTAGATTGAGGCCCTGGTGATGGGGTGGGATACTGAGGCAGGGGCAGTGGGCTAAGCTGTGCAGGGGTGGAGGGCAGCTCCCTACAAGTTCTAAACTCCCCTTTCAGCAGCTGCACGCTGGGCTTGCACCCCAGCTGGGGCAGCTCCTTCCCCCAGGCAGTCCTGGCACTGTTCCCCCTGTGCAAAGAGGCTCTTGGGCTGTCTCGCACAGCCTTACAGGGACTTGCTACTGGGCCCTGGCACAAAGCAGGGAGGTGGCACTGCCAAGCTGTTTGCCCCAGCCCCAACTCACCCTGCTTCACACAGATCAAGGGGTGGGTTCCCCCACATGTCCTCTTGGGGTGCACACAGTGGTAGCAGCTGACAGTGCCTCCCAGATGAGCTGCGGCTCCAGGGAAAAGCCAGGTGCTGCCCTGACCCCAGCCTGCCCCACCCCACACAGATCCAGGGGCACGCATCTCCCCCCTCCATGCCCTCCTGGGATGTGCAAAGCTGCAGGAGATGCCTGCACCTTCCAGACAAACTACGGTTGTCCTGCACCTGCCCCAGCCTCAGCGGTCCCACTCCCTCACTGCAGCAGTTGATGGGAGTGGGGCTAACACCATGGCCTGGCAGCCAACCCTTCACGACCTGGTACCGGACTGCAGTCCGGTGGTTGGGAACCCCTGATGCAGAGCATCATAACATCTGGTGGTCTTACAGTGCTTGGAGAATGTCTGTGTAGATAACCATATAGCCCCAGCAATATGACTGTTCAGTCTCCTCTTGAAGATTGAAGATTCCTAGAGTGGGCAATTGCACCACCTCTGGAGGGAGCTTATTCCATAGTCTGGACACCCTGACTATGAAGAAGTTTTTCCTAATGTTGAGCCTGAAATGGTCTTCCAGGAGTTTGTGGCCATTACTTCTGGTTTTCCCCAAGGGTAAACT
>NW_017728907.1:5405478-5417252 GCF_001723895.1 Crocodylus porosus | reverse complement strand
CTGTATGCAGGCAATTGTTCACCCCCAGGTGGAGCACTTTAGATACTCTAAGGTCATCCCTAGCGGTCGGTCTCTGGCAGGGTGGAGACTAAATCTTGAAGACAACTGTAGAAGGATGCCCAGAAGTGAATTTGGGGCACTCTTATGGGAATAGTCTGGGGAGATCTTGCTACATTGGTAGTGTAGACATGTCCTATGAGTCTGTCTTCTCAACACAAAAGGAAAAATGTGTAGGAATAAAAGGGAATTGATAGACTGAAAGCAAGTTTCCTTCTAAGTCCATATATTGTAAATAGTGTAATGGTGTGATTATATTTTATTTGTATAGTACTATGTGCTGGTTATGTGTTAAATTTATTTAATGTTAACTACTGCTTCTACTAAGTTGAGAAATCTGTTTGGAGATTGGACTTCTACAGAACTGGTATTTCCTGGACCGGTTTGAAGATGCTGTTCCTTTATAATGTGCATAGCTGTTTTATAATGGTTACTAGTTGCTATAGGAGGTGGAGGTAGGGGGATCTACTGTAAAAATAGATTGTTGGCTTGTGCAGTCATGACATTTTCATTTAACATAAACTGAGGGCAGAAATCTAAGAGTTGGGGAATTTGGAGAAAGATATTAAAACACATGGGTTAAAATTATTTTTAGTTTTATAGATTATCCTGTAAAGCAACTTCTTCTTTGCTACTCAGGGATTATAGTAATGAAAAAACAAGTTTTTTTTTTCTTTTATTTTTAAGTAAATATTGTGCTTTTTCCACTCCTTTGGCCAGAAAATCTCTGCAGACATAGTTTAACTAAATTAGAGCATTGCAGTAGGACTTATGCCAGGGATGGGCAAAAGCCAGGCTGCAGGTCGAATCTGGTCTGCAAACTGATTAGATCCAGCCTGTGGGCTGGTGCCCGCCAGGTGAATGGATCTGTCCCATGGGTGGGGAGCAGCTCCGGCTTTGGCAGCTGTGTGGTGCCGGGTGGCTGTGGCTACTTTTGCCAGGCTGGGTTCTTTTGGCCAGTGCTGCTATCAGCACGGAAGCATGAACCTGCCTGCAGCTATAGCACTAGTCATGTCCACAGCTGCCCAAGTGTGGCTGGCAGCTTCTGGGTCAGGGCTTCAGGTGGGTGGCGGGGGTGGGGGACAGAGATTTGGGGCATACTACAGCTGCAGGTAGTTTTTAGGCTTACATGCTGGTCACAGCCTGCAACTGAGCCCCCTTGCTCCTGAAGCCCCAACCCAGAAGCTGCCAGCCATGTTTGGGCAGCTGTGGATGTGGCCAGCAGTTGCTGGGTCCAGACTTGGTGGGGTGGGGTGGGGCAGGGGGTGCTAAAGCTGTGGGTAGGTGGACTTTGGCTGTGGGGGTGGAGGCAGAGGGGTGTCCACTGAAGTTGTGGGCAGGTTCAGGCTTCTGTACTGGTTGCAGCTGGGGGAGGGAGGGAGAGAGAGAGAGGGATGACTCTCAACAGATCAGCAAAATTCATTAAGTGACCTACCAACCTAAATAATTGTCCACCCCTGATTTAAACTTAGGAATCATAAGGTTTAACACAAGCTGTTGAGCAGACCATGTATGTTTTCTACTCTTTTTCATTGTGCCTTAGAAGATATATCCCAAGTTTCCCCTTCAGTTGCTATTTCTTGAGCCAGAATTTTAGATATAGCTTCCCAGTCTTCACTTAGAAAAAGTGACATATCTTTTATATTCTGCATTTCCTTTCTTGATATCAAGTCATTCACATTATTTCATTGCTGTCCCTAGTTTTTATTCTCCATGAAAATAGAATCACAGAATTAATGAATAAAAACACCATGCTGTCCATTGCAAGATTTGTCTAGATCAGAAATTTTAGAAGATTTGTTCTAGGGAGGGACCATAGCCTAGGTTAACCAAGCATCAGAAACTGATTACAAAGATATATGTGCAGAAGTCTTGTAGACAGTATTATGTATTTTCCACAGCTCTGTTTCATTACCCACAGAATACAGTTATGCCTTGTTAGTACAAGTGCATGAGCTGGCTTGAGGATTTTAGGGGCATTGCTAAATGAACTTAATTTAGTAACAAAATAAATATTAAAAAGGATGTTATGCTGACTTCTGTGAATATTGGCAAAACCTCTAGTTTCTAATGTACTGATGTAGCCACAGACTTTCTAACCAGAAGTCAAGCCACAAATCCTGTAGGTAAAGAGCTCACTGCTCTTTACCTATACAGGTCCAAACTTACTTCTCTCTTCATACTACTGTATCTTCCTTTCAGACCCTCCTCATTTCTACCGCTATACTTCTCAGTTTGGTTCTTGATTATTTTCTTGGTTTGTGTTTTTGATCATGTCATTTCTTTGCCCCTCCCCCTCCCCATTCCATGGTCTCCTTACATTATATCTAGTTGTCTTTAGTTTTGCGGTTATGTCTGTCTACCTATATTTTCTTAGGCTTCCAAATGGCGGTGTGTTTTGTTCCATAATGAACACTAGTTTTGATGCACTTGTTAGAAAAGTTTGAGTATTTATGCTTTCTACTTCAATTGGATGAAGTAGTTAAAATTTTGATAAACCTTATGCTAATATGCACCAGATAACATATTTATATAATTCAGCTTGGACATACCAGATGTCAGTAAGGGCCTGAAATGAGGGATCAGTAAATGGTTACAACTTTCTGCTTCCAGTAGATAGCGTGAAGTAGAAGCATTCCTGGGCTTTTATACATTTTGCTGTCAGAGAATGTGAAATATGTTTGTGTCCTTTCTTACTTGTGCACTCAACACACACTGCCTTCCTGTAGTCTGTAGGGGGGTAAATATGTAGCAGAGACAGAAATATGGGGTGGAAAGAGACTTCAAAAAATCATCTTATCCATCCCAAAACACTGAGAGATATTTTAGGTATAACTCGATCATCCTCAATGGATGTTTATTTAACCCAATGATTGTCAACCGGGGTGAGAGTGAAAACTAAACGCTGACATTTTCTGAGGGGTACCTTGAGTCTAAAAAGGTTGAGAACCACTGATCTAACCTGTTTTTGAAAAACTTCCTGGAATGATTCCACAGTATCCCTAGCTGTTCCATTTTACGGTTTTATCACTCCCTGCAGTTGAAAAGTGTTTCCTAATACCTAATTTAAATCTTCTTTCCTACAGGTTGAATTGATATTTTTTTGTTGTCTTTCTTGTATTAGAGCTGTACATACTTTAACATGAGAGGTTTGATTTGCAAGTGTATTGATTGCCAGTTCAAGATTGTTAACAAGGTATAGACCAGTGGTTCCCAATGCAGTGTCTGCAGGTGCCATGGTGCCCCCCCTCTCCCTCCAGTTTATTCAGGTGCCCATGTACATTTTCATGATCAGTAAAAATCATTATTCCATCAAAAATGTTGTCACTGCCAAATGAACTCAGAACAGCAACACTTCAACATTTTTTTTACAGGCTGTACACAATGGCAGTCAAAATGAGACTGAGTCAGTTGGACTGACAGAGTGGCGCTTACTACTCTCTCCCCAAATGAAATTGTGTGCGTATCCAGGAGTTACCTTGAGTCAGCCATGAGAGACCGACCAGCTGAATTCATATTGGTGTCCACTGCTTTTTCTTTTAAATTCAGACGTCCCTGTGGGCACGTAAATGTTAGGAACCCCTGGTATAGACAGTTTTAACAATTATGTCAGGCAAACTGTTATGAAATAATTGGGGTCTCCATGTTGGTATAGGAATATCTTGTATTTATTCTAAGATGAGGTGTCTTCCCCCCCCCCAATTTAACATGGAGGGGGGAAATCTTAGAACAGAATATGATGCTGGTGTGGAGACAGGTGGCTATTGTGGCTTGGGCTCCACCATCATCCGCCTAAGCAGTCTTTGCTCTCCTACCTGCTTCTCTCCCTTCCCCTCTTATCCTTGTTCTGTGCTGGCAGACTGTCCACCCTGCGGCCTGGGTACTGAGAGTGGCCCCAACTTGGTGCCATAGCAACAGTGCCCAGCATGCATGGCTTCTGCAAGGGCCACGCTTAGTGCTCCAGGCTAGTTTGGGGATGGATCCTGCTGGTGTGGAGCAGAAGTAAGGTGAGGGGGAAGCTGAGAGCAAAGTTGGAAGGAGGACCAGGGAAGCACAGGTTGGTGGGAAGAAAGAAGGGAAGTAGCAGAGGCTGGGGAGGAGGGGGAAGGGAAGGGAGAAGGGAAAAAGGGGGAAGTGAGGAGCAGAGACTGAGGAGGAAGAAGAGGAAACAGAGGCTGGGTGGGTGGGCAGAGAAGCAGGCACAGGTAGGGGGTAAGCTGCTTGACCTCCTCACACTACCTGGCCTCCTACTGCCTGCCCCACTACAGCAGTGTCCGGGGGGCATGAATAAAAGATTACCCTCCGATAATTGGCTTCCATACTCAGAAAATTATAACAAATTTATAAATTGTCCATGTGGCTGCCAGGCTTCAAATATCCGTTCTTGTGTGACCTTCGTCCTGGTGGTAAATGTAGGGTGTCCTATGGGCTCATGTTGTTGACCAAGCAGGTGTCTCCTCCTCAAGTCACTTCCCCCGTTCTCTCCTGCCACGACTTGTTGTTCTTCAGTAGACGGGATTGGTTGTTGGGTTTGCTGACTGGCCTGAAGTTTGCCCAGTGGTCATTCACGGGGCTCCACCACCCCTACACTCCGGCCACATGTCCCCTTGTGTGAGTCATCCCTCCATCAGCCTTGTCCTCTCTTGTGGAGTCGCGTCTCCTGGCTTGACGTCTGTGGTCTCAAAGCCTGTGGTCAGGTTTGCCTGTGTGGGCCTGCCCCCCTCTGCCTTCCTGCCTCCACCCCTTTTTTGGGGAAACACAAAAAAACTTCTGAGGCTCTCCCTTGGCCCTATTCCTCGGGGGTAATCCCAGTACCTTTTACTCTCCCCCCTTTGCACAGGGCAACCAAACAGAAACGCATCAACAAAACACTAAAGTGATGAGCCACCTTGTGATGTGGCTACACCCTATACCCTTACTCTCCTTCCCCTTGCTCTAGCTTGGGAACGCTCTTCTCACTGCCCGTCGCCTTGGGGATTCACTCCTGTTCTCCTGTTGACTCGACTGGGACTGGCGGGGATACCCGCCCTGATTGTAACCCCCTCGGGGCTCTCCCAAAGTCTTTTCCCTCTGGCATGGCTCCTTTCTTGCCTTGGTAGTCCCAATACTCCCATCTGGAGTCTGCTCAAACATCGGCTACGGCTCTGACTCCGTCTCCGAGTCTGGAGTGTCTGCCGCTCACTCGCCTTTCTGTCCGTGCTCCTGACAGGGCGCTCTGCCCCACACTGTTTGTGTCTGCCTCCAGCTTGTCAGGCTCTGCAGGTCCTGTGGAGAAGATCCTTTTCCCTCCCAGAGGTGGCTGCAGCTCCCCTTTCTCGCTGCTCTCTCCTCTTCCCTCCATGGCATCAACCGCCATTTTTATCTCCACCAGCCGGCGTTTGGGGCTAATGTCACGGGCCGGCCTTAATTGGATAAAAAGGTGGCTGACCAGCCACGCGGGCTCTTCTTTCTGCCCCTGCTGTGCTACATCTCCTATTTCTGGTGAGTACTTCTTGTTACTTCTTCCCTCTCTTTCCCCGGGACAGTCCGTGTATAGAATTTAATTATTAGGAGGTTATCTTAAATTCAGGGTCATCTTAGATTTGAATATATATGGTAAATGATGTGAAATCACTGTAATTTGAAACCTGTTAGAAACACAAATAGTGATTTAGTTTATTTCTACCCGTATACAAACATGTAGATATCAAACAAATTATAACATTTGATATGTCTTGGAATGACACCTCTATTTCACTTTTTAAAGCGATTGCATTTTTCCTCAGCCAGATTTTTATGTTCTTGCAGTCCAAAAACCTTTTCAAAATCATAAGCAGTGTCTTGAATTTGTACTCATAGATGCATCTTTGCTGCTAAAAGCTGTTTACAGTGAGACAATTGATGCATATTTACTTTTTCACTGAAAAATCCTGATGGAGGTACTGGATAGTTTTTATCCCAATGTAGCTAATTGGAGCTACTTACTCTGTTCTTCCTAGATTAGCATGAAAACTGTAGAACCTTATGTCTGCCAGCACTTTACAATGAATGCTAACCACTCTGAATCCACACCTTTTAGACTTTGAAAGATCAGTTTAAGAGAAATTATGTACTTTTTATACTTTTATGGAACCAAGTATGTGAGGTATTTCAGGACCAGTATTTAAAAACTTGTTAACTGCCTCAAATTGATTGGGAATACATTAAATTGAAATCTGGATGCTGTAGTGATGGCTATCCTTATAGAAAATAATGTAAAATAAATGTATGTTAACATCTCATGCCTCACTCTGTAATAATAATTTACTTATGACTAAATAAAGCTCATGTGTTTGTTTTTTTTTTTTACTCGTTTACCTTAAGAATAAGGGGCACATCTAGGTTTTTGACAACTGGGGGTGAGGTCAGGATTGGACCCTTGGGCTCTGGGTGTGGCAGGAGGCAGCAGATGCTGCTGCCTGTCCAGCTCAAGCTGGATTGGGTTCTCAGCTGACTTGGCAAGTGGGCTTGGGAAGAGGGGCCAGTGAGGTGATGGCCTGATCCTGCTGGAGTCAGGCTGTTCAGTCTGCTTCTGAGCTGTTCCCTCCTTGCCCTGCCCTGCCCTAGCACCCCTTGTGCTCTCTGTCAACTTTTGGCAATTCTCTGAACTCAAGTGCTCCCTGCCTGCTCCCTTGTCCTCCCACATACTATGACATGACAGGATGGTACACCAAGAGCTGGGAAGGGTCCTGTCCTGCTTCTCTCCCCTCTGGGAGAGCAACTGACCCACCCCCAGGAGGATGTGCACTCAGTTGGCTGTTGGGAGTGCTGCTTGGTCAATTGCAGCAGGAAAAAGATGACTCCTGAAGAGGGAGATTCCAGGTTTCCCAGCATGCTATGAGTGGGAGTTGCTGATGTGTCCCTCCCTCCCAAATCTAGTCCCAGGACTAGTGCTCTTTTGGCCTGCCTCAGTTAGGCTACTGGAAGTGGGGTACAGCCACACCACTGCACCATCCTGGATCTGCCCCTGTGTAGTATGAAGGATAGATATATAACTGCCTGCAGGCAACAGATTTTTTTGTGAAGGCTTCACAAGCTCCATATACAGAACGGTATTTGTAGCCAACCCAGGCTGCTTACAAATTAAGACATCATGTACAGATGCATGTGTTTATGAAATTCCTTCTAGAGCATGCATTACGACTGTGCCTCACATTGTTCCATGTTTTTTCTTCTTTTATCCCAACACTTGAGACCCGATGTTAGAGGATCAAAAAGGAATCCTTTTATCTAGCACTTGTATTAATAATTCATTGTGTATTGTCAGTGGATTGCCACCTGAGGGCTGAATTAGGCTAATTAATCTTAGAAAAACATTTATAACTTCCCATTTTATAGAATATTTTTGCCTCAACATTACAGTAGTCTAGTGACAGTGCTATCTTGTTGTCCATTTTTACCATTCTTTGTCATATTTCTTAAAATGTTCATTAAAGTCTTTATTTTCCTTTTTTATGTAGTTTCCACAGGTTTATCATACCATAGTAATGTTAGTGGTATATCAGGGATATTAAATAACTATCAGGCCTTTCTTGCATCTGATACAAAACCCCCAAAATACTGTATCTCTTTTTAGGTCAGATTGTTATTAAACATCCTGAGTGTATTAATTTTGATATCAAAGAGAAGGAATCTTAGAAAAACACTGAACTTTAGAGAAAGTGGTACCAAGTATAGTACTCCTTGGTATGTTTCAAAAGTAATTCATTTATTTAACTTCAAAAGTTAAGTTTTTAGGTTTGTAGTTTATTTTATAGTTTATCAAATAGATTCTAGATTGGGAATTTATGACTTAATATAGTCCCAGCTGGTTGCAAAATCTTAGAATGTTTCTGATCACTATGTGCATCTACATTTAAAAGACTGGAGATGAACATACAAGCTTATACACAAGGAATTTATATAGGATGGAATTTTTAAGGGTTTTTAATTTTTAGTTTAGTATTTTTTAAATTATGCAACTATCTAGGAGTTGTTGTAGCTATCTAGAAGTACAGGGATGTTCATACTTGTTGCTTAGTACTTATAGTACAATCCCTTAAAATGTTGTACTAATGGCTTTTAGAATGGTTTCTTAGAATTATGAAGCAGTTACAGTAGGTTCCTATTACAACACACACATTGTGAAAGGATGAGAAAGACTAACAGTGCATTGATGTTAATTTAATGTAGTATTCTAGTAAGCCCTAGTCTGAGTTGTTTAAGAAATTTGGAAAGGTCCTCTTGACTCTTCATTGGTACTTGACAAAATGTTCTCAGGGATTTCACACTGTGTGCTAAATCAAGTATGAGAATTTACTTTAAGGAGACTTTTAGTTATTTTTCCCCCTGAAAACTAGCAGATATTAGGAAATATGTCATACAAGTTAAAAGTAGTTAATATCATTTCCACATACTGCTGTGTTCTCCCTAGCAGTATAATTACTCAGTCGAAATCTTAAATGACTATAATCACAAAATCAGCAACTGGGAACAATGTAGTTAAAGATTTTATATATGCATATATGATATAATACAATTTAATCTTTCAGCCTTGTTTGTTGATTAATAATAACTGAAGATGAGTTAGTTCATATGCTGAAAAGCTACTAAACCATAATATTTATGATTATGGAATTACTGACATGACTTTATTTTTAATGTTATGTTAATAGGCATCTCTATAGTAAACCACAAACAAAGGATATCTTCTCTTGCATGGTAATCTGGCCTGGAATTCTCATAAGGCATTCAATTTAATCATTACCAGGTGGTGTATTCTGTTTAGGTAGCCACTTGAAAGGATGTTCTGAAGCTTAAAACTCTTTTAGTGTGACTTCTATTTTTCTGTGTAGGATGCCCTTTAGTATTGTTTTGTCTTCTACTAGTGATTTTTTTGGTAATAATTTTCTTGAGAGGTGACAAAAAGAATATAGATATTTCTTGAATAGGCTCGGGAGACTACAAAAAGGTTTATTATAGGAGGAGGGGCCCTCTGGTCTGAAGCTAAAAAAATCAACAGAATCTAAGTGATCATTTTGGCTGTGATAGGCTAGCATTGCATGAGCAAGTGCCAATTTGGGGATTTCTTGAAACCATTATTTTTTTGAAGATGTTCCCAAGGTAGGAAATACATATGGCTTTCAAATGGAGGAAGTACTGTTAGATACAGGCCCTAGATCTGCTTGTAGACTGAAAATTAATATAATCTAAATCTACATAATAAAGTTTGTAAGCATCAGGTAAGGAACTGAAGACTTCGCAATAGTTTAAAGTAAACAGAACTGAATGCTAAAACAAAAATGGGTAAGATGCATTATATGGAGTTGCATTATTCAGTGAGATCTTATTTTTAACTTAGGTGAAAGTGCTACAGAATTTCCAGTTCTCTATCCAAAGTGGAGCAGAAAGCAGCAAGCTTTGCTATAAAATTTTAAAGAGCTTGCAGTGTTTTTTTACTAAATTATGTTTAAGAACAAAGTGTGTATAGTGGAAGTACAGACCAGATTAAAATTACTTTTTTCACTTTCCTTTTGGCCTGTCATTTATGATGGGCCTTTTAATAAAGCCCTGGTTGAGTGTGTATGTGTGTTGGTTTCCTGAATGAAGTGGCATATACAAGCAAAAGCAGGTTGTTGGCCTTGTTGGCTCTGGATTTAAGACCCAGAGGCCTTGTTCTGGGTGGGGTTCACCCACCTTTCCTTTCGATAATAGGCAAATTTATTGATAGACAGTGATAACAGAAAAGAAACAGTACAAGCAGTAAGCAATTCTTTCTATATATCTACCAAATCCTAGGGCTGTCATCAGAGTCAAAGTACATCTGGCCAAGACACAATCTTTACTCTGAGACTTTCTTAGGTGTGAGATGTCAGCAGCCTAGAGGTGGGATGCTGAGGCCCACAGCCCCCCTCCAGTAGGGTGGATCAGATGGGCTGCTGGTGTGCCCTTTGTCCATGGTGGCCTTGGAGACCCTTCCCAGGGATGGGGATAGGGATCCTCTCAGGGAGGAGGAGGAGGGATGGGAGGAACCTGGTTGCAGGATAAGGAAGGAGGGAGGTACCCTTTGTTATTCTCAAGTCTCTGCTTTTGTATTCTTCTTCCCTCTTGATGACCCTTGATCTGTGTCTGTTACTGGTTGGTTTCCCTGTGTGGTCACATGTCCACATAGGTTTCCAGGCCTTCTCCTAATTTGGTCTGTTCCCTGCAAACAGGGACTCGGGGCCCCTGCTCTGGGGCCTTATCTCATGTAATGGGCAGTATGGTACATACTCCCTCTGTTTTGCAGACCGTGTCCTTGTTGGCCTTGTTGTGTTAGACAGCCTGTCTCCTTCCAAGGCTTGGAGAAACTGTAAGACTGTGTGACCCAGACTGTTAGAAATCAAAGCTTCCTCATGTGCGTGGAGGAGTTCTACCTGACTCAAGAAGTCTATGGGCCAACAAGAGGTAAGGCGTTGCTCTACCTGGTACTGGCCAAAAGGGATGATTTAGTCAGCAACCTAAGAATCGATGGAAAGCTGGGTGATAGTGACCATGAACTGATCACCTTTACTGTCTATCACAAAGCTGGCAAATCAGTCAGCAATGCTGAAGTCCTTGACTCCAGCAAAGCTGACTTTGACAAGTTCAAGAGACTTGTTGTTGAGGCCCTAAGCGACCACGGCTTGACAGGAAGAGGAGTCCAAGAGGAGTGGGTGCTCCTCAAGGGAACGATCCTGACCGCAGAAGGTTGCCCATGTCATCTCGGAGGAAGGGTAGCAAAAGGGTACGACAACCCCTCTTGGCTCAGCAAGGAACTTGAGGACCTCTTACGCCTCAAAAGATAGACTTATAAAGAATGGGAAGCTGGAATAACTACTAAATACTCAGCACTGGTCCATGCCTGCAGGGAGTGGACCAGGAAAGCCAAGGCTGCAACCAAAATCCATCTGGCTTCTCATATCAAGGATAATAAAGAGTCCTTTTTCAGATATGTAGGGAGTCAGAAAAAAAGCTAGGTTAATATTGGACCCCTGCTGAAACAAATGAGAGAACTGATAACTGACATCAAAGAAAAAGCCAACTTGCTTAATGAGTACTTTGCATTGGTCTTTCATCAGCCCAAAGAGACCGCCCTCCCTTGCATGACACCGGATGGCCAGGGTGAGGGCATATTTATATCCAGCATTGGTGAAGACCTTTTTAAAGGAACACCTTGAGAGGCTGGACATCTTCAAGTCAGCTGGTCCTGACAGATTACACCCTAGAGTGCTCAAGGAGCTGGCAGGTGTCATAGCTCAACCATTGGCAAAAATATTCGAAAACTTGTGGCACTCAGGTGACATTCCTGAAGAGTGGAAGAGAGCCAATGTGGTGCCCATCTTCAAGGAAGGGGGGAAAGAAGATTCAGGGAACTATAGGCCAATCAGTTTGACCTCAATCCCTGGAGTGATATGGAAAAAATCAAAGAAACCATCAAGAACAGGCTAATGGAATGAACATTCTGAAAGATAGCCAACATAGCTTCGTTGCAGGTAGGTCTTGCCTGACCAACCTTATTTCCTTCTATGACCAGGTGACGCATCACCTGAACAAAGGAGAAGAGGTTGATACCGTGTTTCCCCGAAAATAAGACATACCCATAAAATAAGCCGTAGCAGGATTTCTACGTATTTGCGCAATATAAGCCATACCCCGAAAATAAGACATAGTGATAGGCGTGGCTAAGCGTACCGGCGCGA
>NW_017728907.1:5386622-5404891 GCF_001723895.1 Crocodylus porosus | reverse complement strand
AGACCTCACAGGAAGTGGTATCACATTCCCTCCCCTCCCCCCCAAAAATGAAAGTACAGTGTTTACTTCCGTTTCCTGTCACAGCACCTCGGGCCTCAGAAAACAGCTTGGAGGTCCGCATGTCGGACAAGCCTGGTCTAGTACCAGATCCAGGAGAGCTTTACCTCTAGTTGGCGCATAGGCTTCTTGACACGAGCAAAATTCGTCAATGCAGGTGCAAAAGCTATGTGACCGATCAGATTTGGCAGAGTGCTCCTCCCATGAGATGTCAGTTGAAGTCATCCATGACAACCATGTACTGAGCGCATCTAGCCTCTGCCAGTTCCCCTGTGAATGTGTGGTCAAGATCTTCCTCTTGGTTAGGAGTTCTATAGTGGACTCCTACCACTATATCCCCTTCACTAAGTTCCTCCCCGTAATCTGACCCACAGGGTCTTGAGCCATCCTTCTTGGGTACCAAACTCCACTTGTAGGGAAGGGTACTGCTCCTTCATATAGAGAGCTACACCTCCATCCTTTCTAGCAACACAATCCCTCCTGTATAAAGTATAGCTGTCAATACCTGTGGTCCACCAGGTCTCTGTTATTCCTATGAGAACATATTGATTTTATTTAACAGGAGGGCCACTTCCTCCTGTTTGTTCCTCAGGCTCCTGGCATTTGTGTACAGAGAAGTAAGCCTGCCATTGGAGGTCCTAGGTTTCTCAGCACTCCTAGAAGAGTCCTGTCCCTGGAGTGGGGTAGGAGTGAATTCTTTTGGGAATTCACGTGTGTCCCCTGTGCTGCATGACTTACTAATTCTGCAGCTGTTGCTTGGCTTGCATTGGTGGTTGTCTGCCCATCCCCTGGTGAGCTTAGTTTAAAGCCCTGTCAGGTCAGCCACTCTGACTGAGGACAGCTTCTTCCTCAGTGGAGTGAGGTGGAGGCCATCCCTTTCCAGCAGACCACTGCCTCTATCTCTGATAGCTATGGTCAAAGAAGCCAAAGCCCTTGCGATGGCACCAGTGCTGCAGTCTTCTATTGATTTCATCTTAATGGAATAATGTTAGCTGATGGGAGAAGGGGCGAATGAAAAGCAAATTCCTAGGTAGGATTTGCAGTAAAACCAAAAAATGGGCTGTAAATTAGTACATCAAAATGAATTGCGACTAATTTTGGGCATCACCAAGTTCATAAACTCTTTATGGGCATCACCAAATTCATAATAGATTCCTTCAAATCTGTTTTTCTCTTCTCTCCTGACTTTTTAAAAATAATATTTTTCTAAGATTTTCCACATTTTTTCAAGTTTGTTATTATCTGTCTGCAATAGGCTCCAGCTTGTCCCAGGATTTTCTCAGTTTTATGTACTACCCTTTAACATGTTTCAGAAGTTCCATAGTGACTGAGTTGAACATTTTTGTGCTTCCCAGAAGATAACTGAATCACTACAGTTTTCCATGACAACCAAGTTTTAGGTCTTTAGTCTAATGTTAAGGTGATTAAATAAAATTGGTTTCTTCATTCAGGTTTTGAGATCTATAACAGATGCAGGCGACAACTTCTGCTTTACTATTCAGGTGTTTAATCTTGACTCAAACTCTTCTTTCTGTCTTTCACATCAGTATTGGTTTGCTTTTTAATACTTACGGTGACTAATGCATTTCTGCTAGTGCCACATTTTTGTCTCTGGTACATCTGAAATTGTTATTCTTAGTGATAACATTCCACTCATTTGACTTTGCCTGCTATGTTTTTATTGTCAGCCATAATCTCCTCTTTGAATTATCAATCGCCTCTAACTCAGTAGATTTCCCATCACCCTAGCATTAATAAACAAGCAATTGAGAGGCTTCTTTCTGGTTTTTACCCTCTATTTTTCTGCTGTTTTTTCTGATACAGTTTGGGTTTTTATAATAAACTTGAAAGTATTATCTTTTTCATGAGGTTAACTCCATATCCACCTTACTTTTAAGGACAGAAGATTGATTCTTAGGGTTCCAGAGGAGATAACCAATACAGCCTGTATCTTCTCTGAGGACCAATACTTGAATGAAAACCTCTAAGATTCTTAGATTTCTTTTTTGGGGGTCGAGGGCTGACCATTGCATCTCAAATGAAAAATTCTCTGTGGCCAAGTAATCATATGTTGCTAAATTTCTTATTTTATTAGTGCCAGAAATAGTACATTTGTTTTTTGATTGTGTTCTTTTTAGGACGTTGAGTTTTGTTGGCTTAGAATGCACCATTTCTTAAAGATTTGTCTCTCCATAGTTTTATCTGGCAATTCAGGTCACCTTTAATGAGGCAGTCCCTAGATTTTTATAGCTGGAAACAGGGCATTCTCTGTAAAAAGCTTGCAACTTTGGAATATGCTTATTTTGATTAAATGGACCACAGTGACCTTGAGAGTACATAACACAGCCTTTTTCTTTTTTGAGGCATCTAGAAAGAGATGAAAAGTAATGAGCTGATATAAATCAGAAAAAAATAATTTCACAAAAATAATTTATAGAGCAGATTAATATAAGAATTACATAGGCGTAATGTGAGTCTCTGGATAGTTTGCAATGTAACAAACTGAAGACAACTTTTCAGAAAAACGGAAGGTGACTGGAAAGAGGCTGAAGTAAGTTTATGATCCTGAGAGACTGGAAAAAGTCTGGTTGGTGAAAAAGAGCAAGTCAGTGGAGAGCTGCTGGGAAAGGGAAGTTCCGTATTGGAGAGAGTGAACTCGCCATACCATGGCAGGGATAGGAAGTTGGAATGTTAGTGTGGCCTTGAATGGCAGAGATTAGGGTAGATCTGCTTATGCCAGTAAATATATAAAGGTGGTAATGGAATCCTTAGGGTTAATGTGAGAGCTCAGATTGGAGAGAGCAAAGGACCCAACCTGGAATTGTAATGGATGCCGGTAGAAGAGTGAAAAGATTTAAAGCTGTCTGCTGATGCTGTAGCTTAGCAGTCAGTCTGAGAAAAGAAAGGAGGTAGTTAAGAAGGGAGAGGAAATATGAGTGTGAGAGAGGTGATGCAATGCATTTTCCAGCTAATTACACTTTGTTTTTATTGGAACATTAAAGTGCTGTCCAGTAACCTTCATTTGTTTAGCATATGTACTTTTGCTAATAGAATTGTTTTATGCTCAGGAATTAGTGGCTTTGGTTTGTGGAAAAATGTTCTTGGACTTATTATTATATAGCAAACACTTGTGTTGCAGATACTATTTTATATTTGCTGGAGAAGAATGTAATTGAGTATAGAAATCTTTGTTTTCATTACAAAAAAGTGAGAAAATTAAATTAGGATTAATAATAGTTGTTTTTGTTTTGCTTTAAGGTTTCTGAAAGGAAGATGTAGTAATGGCTCATTATATACTTGTATGTGCTTAAATTGTATAAATTCATTTCTTCTTGCCATGTTGTGTTTTTCCATGAATGTCTCAAGCTTACTTCGGGGCACTATAAAATAATAAATAATTGTGATTGTGTTTATGGTGTTTTGTTATCTAATAAAATGTCTTTTGTCTTTTTGGTGTTTAGATTTTTGATTTAATGGATGCCAAAGCCCGTGCTGACTGCATCAAAGAAATAGATCTTCTTAAGGTAAAGACTTACTGATATATTTTTTTCATATTGATAACAGATAGGGATGAAATATATTCTGTCATGTACAGGGTATGCTTAAAGTTTTATATTGATATATTTAATTATAAGATAAACCCTTTTTAAAAGCAGGTTACGTCAGAGACAGCATGCGAGTCTTTTACTTCAAACAAATGAAGAAAATCTAATAAGATACTGGATAAACATGTAATGTGTATAACATACAAAAGTTTGAATTCAAATTATGGTGACAGTATTGGCACACTGTCTTATAAAGAAGCTGTACTGGCAGTAAACTTGTAACTGCCATTTCGCTGATTACTGAAGGTGAAGCATACAGAGAAATTGACTTTTCTAATTCCTGGGCAAGAGAATGGGATGTGGTGTTTGAATATTTTCAGCCAGCTAGCTTACAGCTGTTCTTTTACGTGCAGAGATAAAGTGATAGATAGTAGTCACCAGAAGAAAGTATGATGGAAGGAAACTGACAGAAGGACTGGAAGAAAACCCATAAGCTGCATGCTACAATTTAGATGTCCCTTCCTTGCAATAAAGTTTTTTATTCTTGCCTTCTGTTCAATAGCAGACTTGGAGATTAAAATAGCAATGTCTTGTCATCAGAAGAAAGTCAAGAACACGCTTGGTAAATTAACTCCAATTGGACACTTTATGGAGTTTCTAATTTGCTGATGATAAACTGCCACTTCCTCCTCTTATACTTGGAGCTAATTACAGTGTATACTTTGTAGTGAAAGTCTGTGTTTTGTGTTTCTCATCAGGACATAAGAATTACCATTTCCTGGATCAAACTATAGGTTCATTTTGGCCAGTATCCTGTGTCTCACAGTGGCAGAGAGTGGATGGTGAAAGGGAGAGTGAGCTGGGTTATATCCACTGTTCCTTTCATTTGCAGTCTCCAGTATTTAAGGTCTAGCAATTGAAGTTCTGAATCAGAATTTCTGCATCACTGACCCCTGTGCACAATAGCTACTGATACCCCTTTTCCCCAAGAATTTTTTCATTCCTTTTTCTGAATCTGGCTAAACTTTTATCTGGTGTTAATGAGCAGGGATCCGGGTTTTCCATTTCTCATGGAAAAACATGGATTTTCTCCCTTAAAGGAGAAAAACATGAGAAAACTGTGGGTTTCCTCTTGCAGACTGGCAGTTTCAGCCTGCAAGGGACTGCTGCTTTAGGCTGTGGGAAGCAGGAGGAGGGCGATCACAGGCAGGGGGTGTCAGGTGCACGTGCATGTGCACACATGAGTGTAACAGGCAGTGTATTGGAGAGCACCTCCTGCAGCTCCCTGCAGATGAGCCTATGGTGGGGGCACAGGTAGGGTGGGGGAGCAGGGAGCATAAGGGTTATAGGTGTTGTGGGGGTGAGGGGACATAGGTGATATGTCTGGGGAGGTGGTCATGAGTGGGCACAGGCCCTGTCTGATTTGTGTGCATACAGTGGACATGGGCTGCAGCCTGGTTGGACCAGCCTGAGCAGGAGCCACCTCTGTGGCCCAGCAAGTGGGACCTGGCATGGGAGGGTGGATTGGGGCGCTGTGACTCATTGCTGCCACGAGGGCCCTATCACTGCCAGCAGAATGAGGAGTAACAGACTGAGGGGGACATGCTGCCCTCACCTCCTGCTGTCAGCTGCTTGCATTCTGGACCACAGCTCTACCCCACTACCATGGCCCAGCCTCTGTTGCTGCTCCCCTTAGGCCACAGCTCTGCTCCAGAGGGGAGGTGGGGAGGGAGGCAGTGTGGGTGATTTGAGTGAAGCAGCAATGGCATCCAGGCCATGGCAGCAGGGTAGAGCCATAGTCCAGTGCTCAAGCAGCTGGTGGTGGGAGGAGGTGAAGGTGGCATGACTTCCCCCTGGTCTGTTACTCCTCATGCTGCTGGCAGCATAGCTGGTGTTGGGGTCCTGGCAGCAACGGCAGCGGCAACAGTGAATCTTGCAGCCCCCCTCTGCTGTCCTGCACTGGGTCCTTCCTGCCAGACCATGGAGATGGCTCCTACCTGTGTTGGAGCCAGGCTACAGCCCCATGCCTGCTGTAGGCACACACATTGGGGGGGGCATTTGTGCCACCATGCCTCCCTGACACATCACCTATGGTCAGGCATACCTGCTGTGCCTGAGACTTCCCACACACCCACTCTTTTCCCTACACATTGGGGAGGAAAGAACCTGGAGTAGGGGTCTGCAAGTTGGGAGTGGGGGAACACTGTCAGGAATGGGGAGCTGCGGGTCAGGAGTGAGGGGCACCAGCAGGGATGGGGAGCTGTAGGTCAAGAGTGAGGGTCACTGGTTGAGAGGCTGTGGGTCAAGAGTGAGGGACACTTGGGATGGGGGGGACCGTGAGTAGGGAGTGAGGGGTACTAGCAGGAATGGGGAGCTGCGGGTCAGGAGTGAGGAACACCAGCAGAGCCGTGGCTTGGAAGTGAGAGGCAATGGCATATCAAAGCTGCTGAGCGCCACAGAGTGACGGCGGGGGGGAGGGAGGGAGGGGAGGTGGGCAGCTGCATCTGGACCCATGTCCCATGGTGAGCAAAAGGGGCAGAAGGAGCTCTTTTTTTTTCCATGATAACCATAAAAAAAACCCAAAATGGAGAACTTAATTTTATTGTAGTGTAAAACTTATTTTATTATATTATTATCTCTGTTTCACTGTAGTGAACACACACACACACACACACACACACACACACACACACAGAGTTGTATTTCATTTTAATTGTGGAAAAACATGTATTTTGGAGGTTTTAATCAGAATCTACTGTGGGGGGTTTAATCAGAGAATTTGGGATTTTTAAACAGAAAACACAAGGATCCCTGGTAATGAGTCTCGCACTTTAATTACAACTTGTATAAAAAAGAGCTTAATTTGTCAGTTTTAAACTTGCTACCTACCAGTCACATTTTGTGACCCTAGTTTTGTACTGTGAGAGTAAATAATAAATCCCTCTTTACTTTCTCTTTGTCATTTAGTATATTCTAAACCCTTATCATTAGGGTCCTACCTAACCTGTGGAGGTTGCTGGCTGTTTTTGCAGGGAGATTAAAGGAGTGGCTGCCATTTTTGTGGGCTGATTGTAACAGGGCCCCTCACACCTCTGAATGGACAAGGGGCCCTGGTGGCTCTGCCCCTCACCACTAATTGGCTGCAAGGGCTGTTGAGCATATGGAGAGCATCATCTGGCTGGTAAGTGTGTTGTGGGGAAGGGGTAGAGGGAGGGAAGGGGCATGGGGGGTGCAGTTCAAGGCCCTTGCAGTGAGGAAGGGAGGGGCAGGTGCTGCTCAGCCAGGGTGGGGCAGGGCATGGGACAGAGCCACGAGTGGCTCATCTGGGGGATGTGGGTGGGGGTAGCTTCCGCCACTGCATGCACCCTGGGAGGGCATGGGGGGTCGTGTGCCCCCAGATCTGCACATGGGACAGGGTGGGCTATGACTGCAGGCTGTGCCAGGCTCTTCCAGGAGTGTTGAGCTGGACTATGCTCAGGGTGGGTGGCAGTGGCACTGTGAAGGAGGTGACAGAGTGGGGGTTAAGGAAAATTTTGGAGTGGTTGCAACCCCCTCCCCTGTAGTCCCCTCTCAGTGCCAGTGTCGCTGCCACCCACCCCAAGCGCAGCCCTGGCCCCAGCACGCAGTGGCAGCCTGCCCTCACCCCACGCACAGATCTGGGGGCATACGCCCCATGTGCCCTTCTGGGGTGCAGAGGCCCCCCCAGATGAGCCGCTTATAGCTCCATCCTGTGCCCTGTCCTGCCCCGGCTGAGCAGTGCCTGCCTCAGCCCCGCTCCCTCCCTCACCATGAGAGCCTTGATCTGCTCGCCCCATGTCCCTTCCCTCCCCCCACCCTTTCCCCCACACCAGACTTAACCAGCCTGGCACTGCTCTCCAGGCTATTGGAATCAGATTGGTATTGGCCGATATGGCCCCTTAAATATTGGCTGTCGGTATCACCCAAAAAGTCTCTATCGGTGCACCCTTACTAATAGGTTGGTGAGGCGTACTTTCCCTTTGACAAAGCTATGTTGATTCCTTCATAGAAAGTCATGTTCACCCATGTACTGAAGAATTCTTTTTTTTATTGTTTCTACAAGTTCTGCAGGAAGAGAAGCTAGGCTTGTTGGCCTGTAGTTCTCTGCATCCCCTTTAGAGCCTTTTTTGTGTCTCTAGCAAGTTTCTTCTCGAATTCTCTTAACTTTGTCTTATTACAGTCTGACATTTGATTTGCCAGCATTTATGCTTTTTTTATTTTGCTCATTAGAATTTAACTTCCACTTATTAAAAGAAACCTTTTTTCTGCTTGTTGCCTCTGCAACTCTACCATTACATCATGCTGGCTTTCTTTTGGTCTGCTTTTCATTTTTTTTTTTTTAAATTTGCATTATGCATTTGCTCTTTGCCTCTAATACAGTTGTCTTAAGTAGTTCCCATGCTGCTTACAAGTTCTTCACCTCTTTGGGGACACCTTTTAACTTCTTTCTAACTAGCTTTCTCATTTTGTTATTGTCTTCCTTTTTAAAATTAAGGCAACTGTGATAAATTTTCTTGTCTTTCCTCCCACATGAATGTCAAACCCAATTGCATTGTGGTCACTA
Organism: Crocodylus porosus; assembly: GCF_001723895.1. Taxonomy (NCBI): domain Eukaryota; kingdom Metazoa; phylum Chordata; order Crocodylia; family Crocodylidae; genus Crocodylus; species Crocodylus porosus. The sequence continues at coordinate 5,396,707 of NW_017728907.1, read as the reverse complement.
TTGCTGAGCAGCTCACTAACATGGTTGCACCAAATCTGTTGCACCAAATCCTGTGCACTACCTTAGGACTAGGTCAAGAGTGGACTTTCTTCTTAAAGGTTCCAGGACTAACTGCTTCAGGAAGCAGTCTTTTTTAACATCAAGAAATTTGTTTTATGCATTCTGGCTTGATGTTAGATTGACACAGTCTATTTCTAGATAGTGGAACTCCCTCATTATTATGGTGTTTTCTGCTGCCACAGTCTCACTCAGCTTCCTCTAGTATTTCTAGCTTGTGGCTGCCATCCTGGTCTGAGGGGTCAATAATATATATATCTCTAGATGTACTTTTTTCTGTTGAAACCCAGGATTTCTATCCACAAAGATTCTATGGTATTTCTCTTAATCAGTTGAAAAATCTACCCTATTTGGTTTGGTGTAGTCTTACTCCCCCACCAGTACACCTACCCTGTCATTTCTGCAGAATTTGTATCCTGGCATTACAGTATCCCATTGATTTTCCTCATTCCACCATGTTTCAGAGATGCATATTATGTCAGTATCATTATTTACTGCTAAGCGATCAAGTTCCCCCATCTTTGATCTGAGGCTTCTAGCATTAATTTAAAAGCACATGCACTTTTTATTATTACCTGGTTGGCAACTTCTTTGTGGCATTTTACTTATTAAAGGTATTTGCTTGTGCTTTCCTTCACTTTTTCTTATTTCTATATTTATTTATTTATTTATTTATTTATTTATTTATTTTTTTACAGTTTCACTCCTATAGGATGTCAGTATGAACTGTATGCTGTTCTGTACCTGTCAGCTTTTTCCCTGTTTTCAGTTTAAAAACAACTCTCTACCATCTTTTTTTATGTTACATGCCACCTTTGTGGTACTGTTTTGGCTTAGGTGGAAACCATCCCTTTCTGTATAACTCCCCCTGTTCCAAAGGTCTCCCTATTTCTGATAAACTTAAACCCTTCCTCTCTGCACTGTCATCTAAGCCATGCATTGACTCTTGAGCTTTGCCTGTGTCCCAGGTCCTGCATGTGGCACTGGAACTGTTTCAGAGAATGCTACCATGCAAGTCCTGGACTTCATCCTCCTACCTGGCAGACTACATTTAGGTTCCAGGACCTTTCTGCCACCCTTTACCCGTGTCAGTGGTACCCATCTGGAACATGACCACTGGCTTCTCCCCAGTCCTCCCTAGTAGCCTATATACACATTTCATGAGGTCCACTCCCTTTGCATCCAACAGGCAAGTTGCCATGTGGTCCTCTTGGACATCAGAAATCCACCTATGTGCCTAATAATCAGATTGCACACTACTTCCACCTGCTGCTTTGTCCTGTGGGTACCGCTCCCTTGGAGGAGTATCCTTGGTGCAAGAGGACACTAACTTCAACTGGAAGGTGGGTCCTATCTAAGTGACAAGTTTCCCTCCTTCCCAGTTTGATGGCCTTCATCCTTGAGGCTTTCATCCTCCTCAGCAGCTTGGGAGCTGCTACAGTAGAGGTCAGATTGCTCTTCCATTGTCCTGGAAAGCCTCATCTATAGGGACCTACTGAATTTGTGATTTTTATGGAAACAGCGAATTCAGTTGTTCTGTGTTAATAAGCCTGGTCCCTATGAAAAAACACAGGGACTGTGAAAAGACAAAACTGACAGTAAGTGTTGGGGAGGGGTGGGACTTCTGTCAGTCTCCAGGGAGGGGTGGGAGTTCCAGGACCGTTCAGCTAATCAGAGACATGGGGAAACTGGCCCATCATGCTCCACCACAAAAAAGGTGCCGGGTGCCACACTTACACCACAAAATAGGAGGGCAGCTGCTTCGAATTCAGTAGGTCCCAATTCATCTATGAACCTCTCTGCCTCCCATAGCTGCTCCAGTTCCAGCACCTTAACCCTGGGAGAGCATATTTGCTTTCTCAGAGCCAGGAGTTCCTTGCATTGGGTGCACACACATGGAACCTGTGGCAGGAAATGATACATGTTGAACTCAGTGGAATAAACTGAGTAGCCTCCCACCCTATTGCTGGGCTTCTTCCTGCATATTTTTAAAAAGTGTTAAAACTTGGTTTCCTCTTTTAAGAAGGTTTTAATTTACGGGTTCCCTTAGACTAGAAACTTTGAACTTATGTATTAACCTTTTGTTTAACTTTACTCTGCCATAATTACAGGTGATTATCAAACAAGAGACTTAAGTATTTCTCTAACTGTAGAGTTTTAGCTATTTCTGCTAAATATCTAGATTAGTTACTCTTAATTAAAGAAATAACTTACCTTAAAGGCTCCTCTTCAAAGATGGTGGTGTGGCAAACTGATCTGTGAACTGACTTGCCAACTGCTTGTAAACTGCCCTGTTTGCTATCCCCTATTCCAGGGGTGGGCAATTATTTTGGGCAGAGGGCCTCTTACAGAGTTTTGGCAAGCCATCAAGGGCTTCATGACAGGCAGCCAGGGGCAGATAAGTATTGATTTTCTGAATTTTTTAGGGGCTCCGTGGGCCAGATAAAATGACTTGAGGGGCTGCATCCGGCCCATGGGCTGCATTTTGCCCACCCCTGCCCTATTCAGTTGCTCCCCAGGTCCCTCAGAGGGGTCTCCTCTTATGCTCTCCTGGCCCTGGACTAGCTCCACTCCCTTGTTAGGGATTTTATTAGACACAGGCAGCAATCACTGCTTGGAGCACATGGCCCAAGTAAACAGCCAAACAAATGCTTTTCAAATGGTTTGCACAGACAGACCAAGCTTGCTTACCTTCCAAGAACAAGATCTGGTACTTTGTGCCTGGCCCTTCATAACTATTTTGACTAAAAATATCCATCTTGATTGCTGCCTCACACTGCTTTTTTTGAGGGTCAGGTTGCTTTTTGATGGGACACTTGATATTTGAAAGGTGATGGTTCTGTTTCAAATGCATTTCAAACCCCTGCAAATAGCAATGTGCACACGCTCAGTAGAGCTTACCTGATGAAATCTCAAAACATTTAGTCTGTGCTTGAACCCCACTCAGTTCCCGAATGTAACTGCACTGAGAATTGTACCAGGAACAGTGAGAGGTCTGGTTCAGGTGCAATGCAGCAGCAGCAGCTATAATAACTCCTTAGGCCTTTGATCTCAGAAACATTTTATGAATATTGCATGAGGCAGTAATTGGATAAAATGCTGAAACATTCCTTATGGCAGCAGCCAGAAACTACTGTCTCCAGTAGAAACTAGAGGTGGCTCTCACAGAGAGAATAGTTTACTACTGCTACTTTGTTACTCTTTTAACTAAAGTGGGAGACATCTGTACTAGGCAGGGGAGATTTTGGATTTCAACCTTAGTGATAATCCATAATGGAATTAAATTCTTATTTTTTTTGTTTGTTTTTTACTTTGTTAATCAGCTTGGGAAAAAAACAAGGCTCTGAATTCTGAAATATTTGGTTGAAGTCAGACACAAATACATTTGAAAATTGAAGGCATATAGAAATCTGAAAACATCAGAATCGGTATTCCCCATGAAACTTTGTCCCTGTCCCATTCATATTTGTTACAATGTGTTGTTTATGTGCTCATGTGCTGCTTGTTCTAAAAACACTTTTCTTTGTTCACTGTAGAGCAGTGGTCTCCAAACTTTTTTGATCGTGCAACCCATCAGTAAAAAAAATTTTTGAGCATGAACCCCCAATATATGTATATTTATTTATTTATAAATTATATACATGTACTACTCGCGTACTGTATGTGACACGTGACCATCTGACATATGGACCGAGTGAGGGTGCCAGTGTCAATCCATATATTAAATATTAGTAAAGCTTAATTTCTTTCTTATTTTTATAGATAAAAAATAAATATAAATAGAAGTTCTAATATTTTCTTCCCGCACCTCAGTGGATTGTCTTGCGCACCTCACTTTGGAGACCACTGGTGTAGAAAACAGAGAATGAGGTGTAGGGTAAGGATGCTCAACCTCCAACCCACAGGCCAAATGTGGCATTTGGAGCCATGGCATCTAGCCTACAAGGCTCCCCAAGGGGTTGGGAAGTTTTGTGCCAGGACAGCAATGGCCATTAATACTGCCACCCTCCTGTGCTGCCACATGGCTGGATTGGGGCCAAGCCATGCCCCCTTCTACCCACAGCTGAACTGGGGCCAGGCCATGTCTCCTTCTCCACCACATGCATGTGAATTGGAGCCTAGCTGCCTTCCTGCCTCTCTGAATGGCCAGAAGAGGTGCCGGAGCAGGGCAGTAGTAGCCAAGCACCTGGGTGGGAGCTGCAGGTCTGGAGCTCAGGCAGCACTGTGTAATGAAGCCTGACCTGCAGGCATGTGGCTACTGCTGCTGAAACAAGTCACAGTGCTAGGCTTTATTCCATTATGCTGGTGGTGCTCCAGCACCACAGCTTTCACCAGGGCACTTGGTTGCTATAATGGCAACAAGCTGTGGTGTTACTCAGGCTCAAGTGCTGGAGATCTCATCCAGGTGCTTTGCTGCTGCTGAGGGAAGGTTCCCCAGTGCACCCAAATTGGGCTGAAAAGTCTGCAGGCCTTATGTCTGACATCCCTAATGTAAGGCTTCATATGAAGACATGGAGGAGCTTAGGTTATTGTGGGCTCAGAATATATGCAAGGGGACAGGAGAATGATTTTGTGTGCACTAATTTGTTTGTGGTATTTCCTAGCTTTCATGTTCTTATGCAAACCATCTAATTCTTGGACCAAAATATTGGATGTTCCTGGGACCTGAAATTCTTACCGTCTTGAATTGCTCAAATCTAAAATGTTTCACATAAGTACATAGTTATAATACAATGACATCATATGTCAAAGCATACTGTTTTAAAGGACATATTACAGAGTGAAATATCTGATTCATTATTTTCTTTTCTTAGCAACTGAATCATCCAAATGTGATTAAATATTATGCCTCATTCATTGAAGACAATGAACTGAACATAGTATTGGAATTAGCAGATGCTGGAGATCTCTCTAGAATGATAAAGGTAAGAGATTTATTTTAAATGGCCTTTAATCAAAATTTGGAGAAGTATTGTTCGTATTTCTTTTTCATTTTCATTGCTCAACACTTCACTGAATGTGAGATGGCAAGGCGGTAAAAAGAAGATGGAGTGTTCTGAATTAATCTGAAGGAGAGAAAATATAGGTAGATTTTTATGTCATTTAAAAAAACAGCAAAGGTGATAGTGAAATGAGAATGATGTCAGTAGTAAGGGCAGATGAAAATACAGCTAGACTTCAAATGCATTAATGGGTATAGGGAAAATGGGTGTGACAGAGTGCCATATCACTGTTAATCTAGTACTGTGGCATTGTTAAATTTAGCTATCTAAACATGTCTTCTTTCAAAGAATGTTTTTTTTGGCTGGAGGGAGGATTGAGAGAAAGAGGAATCATGTCCTGCTTCAAGTTTATGAATCTGTAGCAGTTAATAGTAAATTTAGATGCTTCCTTGATGACTACCAGTAATGCTTATAAAATTCTTTCAGATACTGGCTCATATTATAAAGGAAATAACCTAAGCTATCCAACTTAATTTAAAATTCAGATTTGTTTGAAAGGCAACCGTTTTTCTTGCATAGCTATTAATTGCTTCTTTAGCTGCAGAAGTAAGTTGTATTTTTATATATTATGATCACTTTCCTGTGCGAGTTTGGCACAACGATTATCAAGTGTCCTTAAATACTGTATTCCACATGATAAAGAAAGATGGAGGAGGTTGGATACTTAAGGAGAAAATTTATATTTTCTAGTTTTGCGGCCTGTAGCTATTTACTGCCTTGGCAAAGAAAATGCTGATGTATTGGAAAATAATTACAAAATTTCCAGGCATAGTTAAACATTTCTTTTTCTAGATACAAAAAGTGGTTTAATTAGAATTCATCATCTGATCAATAGATGCACTTTATTTTGTTACGAATTTTATCTGTTTCAGTTGACACATGTAAGCAACATAATTTTTTGCAGTATAAGTTCAACTTTATTCCTGCCTGTGCAATAATTGTAGAAACCTTATATTATAAAATATTTTCTTTACTCATGTCCAGCTACTCTTAGGTCTTATACAGACATTCAGTTTCTCTTGAGAGAGTTGAAACACTCCCAGGAGAAAGAGGCTGTGTACACACATTCAGATAATCTAGGAAAATTATCTCGGGTCTGTTGTCTGGGTAGAGAAACTTATCCAGAGCTGTGTGTACAGAAATTCAAATGCTGCAGCCATGAAGAGTGGAAAACTTGCAGTGCTGATACTGTGCAGTAAGTAAGGGACCCTGTGCACATATTTCAGCATGCTTTGCAGGCTTCCTTAGTCTGCTGGGTGACAGATCACAGCAGTGCCTAGGCAGTTTTGTTTGGCTGACCTGGACTGCCCGTGATCAACCTTTGTTTTGCTGCAGCACAACATGGGATTAGCGAAGGGGATATGTTCTGGAGCAGCAGAGTCCAGTGAGTGATGCACTGTCTCCATATGGGGGGGAGGAGGGAAGGGGAGAAGCTGGAGGACTATGTTCTCTTCTGAGGGAAGCCATGTCATGTACAGACAATTGCCTTCCCAGGTGAAACTCCTCTGGGAGTGATTTAAACTCGGGTTGTTCTCCCAATTATTTTTCTCTCGGAGTGGCCGTATTTATCTTGGGAGAAAAAAATGTGAACATCTGTACGCTCATGGTTTCTCCTGGGAGAGCAGTGACTCTCTCAGAAGAAACTGGATGTTTGTATGAGGCCAGAAAGTGTGCAGGTGTTCAGCCTTTTTCTCTCTCAGAAAAATGGCCTCTCCAGGAGAAAAATATCCTGGGAACAATCAGGGTTAAATCACTCCCAGGAGAGTATAGAGTGCAAAGGTCTATACATGCCATGCTGTGGCTTCTCTCAGAAGAGACCAGCATTTCCCACTCCCAGGAGGCAGTGTGTCACTTGCTGGATTCTGCAGCTCCACCAAGAAGCAGAACATGCTTCCTTCACAATTTCCATGTTGTGGTGCAGGAAATGCAGGCTTACTATGGGCAGTCTGGGTCAGGCAATCAGGGCTGCTATATGCACTGCTGCCAGGCAGTCTAAGGAGGCATCTTTACACATGCTCTGAGGATGGGGCACTTTAATTAGAGTCGCTCTTATAGTCTAATTAAAGTGCTTACAGAATCTCATGTATTCAGTGTCCCACACTTCAAAATGGTGGTGGGGTGCAAGCTCATTTGACGAGCTTTAAAGCTCTTCCACCACCCTTTTTGAAGCCTGGGGACATCGAATACATGAGATGCGCAGGCTGCCAGAGCGTGCTAATTGGCATGCTCCAGCAGTCTCAGTTGAGTCTACTCCAACCCGCTGTTATTACAGTGCATCAGAGCAGCATCTCCACACTTCTGCAGGCACCCAGGGAGCCTTCATGCTGAAATGCATGCACAGGCTTCATATGAATGTCTGTTCACTCAGCTCTGGGTTAATTTCTCTACCAGGAGAACAAACCTGGAAGAATTCTCCTAGATTATTTCAATGCATGTATTCAATCCTAGTTTAGAGAGAGCTTTCCAAGAAGATTTCTGCAAATGGACTCTGGAACTTGGACATATCACTTGATAACAATGAAGCTTTTTTACTTTTCAGCTAATTTTTTTCCTTGATACTTGCATCCTCTGTGCCCTTACTTTTTTTCATTTTCACTGCATTTAACATTTCTTGCATTTACACTATCATTAATGCTATCAGCACAGCACACCCCAGGAAGAAGTATTCTAGTTAGTTTTTGTTCTACTGTTGCAGATGGAACACACTAAATAGCAGAGCAGTGTTCTGTGGTGATCCCACATGAACAGAGTATTTAATTCTTTCACACTAATGAATTTTTAAATTGGCTTTAAAGCATTGAAGCACATTCCCTCACTAGACTGACAATTTTACAGTGGGATAATCAAAATTTGGGTCGAAACAGGTTGACAGGGTCCTGTTAAAATTTATATCCAAATACGAGATTTTTCTTTTGTCTCATGAATTATTAATTTTGTAGGCTTACACTTCATACAACATAAGGGAAGGTTTGTCTGTTCTTTTGAATGTTCAAATTTGACACAACAGTTATTAATATGAGTACTCCATGACAGATTGCCTTATGGCATGTCTCGTCTTATGGCCCATTGAAGCTTTTTTTAACCCAGTATGTGTCTAATGTCTCCGTCAGTGCAGTTGGCCTCATTACACCTTGTCCAAGTTGGTGGGCATTTCTTACAGTCTCGATCTTGGAGCAGTTTATGATTGTCCTCTTAACATAGGAATCATGTTTAATGTAGCAAACCTAGATTGCTGTTTGATGTTAATGACAGCTTATCAGGCTATCGTTAAATATGTATGAGGTGTCATAATGCACTCAGTCTTCATACTGCTTATGGAGAAAATGATTTGATAGTCTGTTTGGATGGAGTGAATTTTGTTTTTAGGAGTGTGTGTTGTGGCTTATTCTGTAGTTTTTGAAAAAATACTTTTGAAAATAAATAATCTGTAACAGAATGGAAAAACCTCCAAACTCCCATGCAAATGTATTTTGGTTTGTCACTATGAGAGAGGGAAATGTAATTAGTAGTCCTGGAAAGCAATAACAATAGCTTAGCCTCCACTATTGTGGTACTGTTATATTTATGTTTTATTGGAAGCCAAAGAGGAGCCTATAAAAAGGGCATTAGGTTTCTGAGAGCTTTGCCATGATAAGGAGACGAGCAGGTTTGTGATAAATTAAATGGCCACAACTGAATACTATAGAGCCAACAATTATCAACAACCCCTAATCTTGCACCTCTCCCCACTCCCAAATTAATAATAATAAAAAGGGTAAAGAAAAAGACAACCTAAAAACAAAACCCTGATTACCAGGTGTACAAAAATTAACCATTCTCCTTGGGTAACTTAAATGACACCACTGTTATATTTCAAGATGTAGCATAGAGTCTCATGACCAGGGATCCTGGTTTTTTCTGTTTTAAACATCGTGAGTTCTTTGATTAAAAATCCCAATGTTTTTCCGTGATTAAAATAAAGTTTCACTATACATATGTAGGTATTGGTTAAACTCAGTGCTTTATTGATATATTTACAATTTTAAATCAATTTGGAAGCCTAAAAGTGCCTCAGTCATTCTAATAAAATAGATTCTAAATACCTATAAATTTTGGTGTTTGACTTTGGGTTTTTGTTGTGGAAAGTCAGAGCTCCCCTGCCCCCTTCTCTCACTAGGATGTGGGTCCAGCTGTGACTGTCCCCCCACTGCTTTGTGATGCTGAGAAGCCCTGATATGCTGGTGCAGTGCCCCTGCCCCTGGTGGTGATTCATGAAAATGGCAGCGGCATGGTGTGTTGTACTGATGCTGCTCCCAGGCGGATTTGGCGGCATGGTGCTCCCTCCCATGCCAGGTTCTGCCCACTGGGCCATGGAGGTGGCTTCTCTGGAGCTGGTACAGCACCTCTGTAGCCCCGTTCCCCACTGTGGATGGGGGATACAGTCCCTCCCTCCTCCTCATGTGTGTGGCCTGTGCCTCCTCTTCACCTCATGTGATCTGTGGCTCTTCCCCCCAGAATGGCCTGTTCCCCTTCCTCTGTCTCTTAAAATGCTCAGTGGCTCAGGCTAGATGCTGGGGGGGCACTAGAGCAGTTCTCCTTTCCCTTCTATAGTGATGAACTGAGGGGGTGTGTGGCCATGCCCTGCAAGGACCTCTGATTAGGGAGGTCTGCCTGCACTGTCCTAGGCTTTTTCTCTCTCACTGCTCAAGGGGTAGGAGTGTTGCCATACCACCACCCTGGATTAGCACTCGGAGATGGGGGTTGCGGGGTGTGCAGTGCATGCATCTGTTGATGATATAGAGCTTTTCATAGATTTCATAGATATTTGGGGCTGGAAGGGACTTAATGAGATCATTGAGTCCAGCCCCCCTGCCATAGGCAGGAAGTCAGCTGGGATCAAGTGACCCCAGCAAGAAAAACATCCACATGTTTTTTGCAAGAGTCCAGAGTAGGTGCTTGCACCACCTCTGGGGGGAGTTTTTTCCAGATCGTGAACACTTGCACCATAAGGAACTTTTTTTTTTATGTCTAGTCTAAATTGGCCTT
>NW_017728907.1:5367811-5385859 GCF_001723895.1 Crocodylus porosus | reverse complement strand
CACGCCCTGTCACAGACCAGTTTTATCGCAGGCCAACTGGGCGCTGTGAGGGTATCAGCCACTGGGCTGTTCGGTTCAGTTTCGGATTGAGGAGGCAAAGTTGGGAGTGAAGCAAAGGCAAATTTATTATAGTTTACACACACAACAGTTAACAGACAGATAAATGTGATAAGTAGATAATGCAGTATTAAAAAGCTAATAGTAAATAATAACAACAGATAATAACAGATGGATCAAAATTCTGTCACAGGCCAACTGGGCACTGCGAGGGTATCAGCCATTGGGCTGTTCAAAACAACAGATAGATAGACATGGGTTAGCAACTTATCGATAGTCCCTCGATGCCAGGTGCATGCCAAGTGATTCCAGCAAAGTCAGGCATCCCCGATCGATGCTGTTGGAGGGATTACTGGGGGAGGTCCCTTGATCAGGATCCGATCTTCACTCACACAGGGAGTCAGGAGTCTGGGCTTGGAACAGCAATGACTGTTCTGTTCCCTTCTTCCTGCTGGTCACCTGACACATGTACTTGTTTTATACCTAGTCTTATGCTAATCTGTTGGCTTTAGAGCCACTCACAATCATGCCCTATAGCTGTTACCCTATGGGATTGAAAGGTGTTAAAATTATCATAAAACCTAGACTCAGGTTTATCCAATAAGCAAATTACAGTGTGGCACCTTTAGGTTTGAAATTGACATTACTCCACCTAAGCCCAACCTTTTTAGGTTTCTTTGAATATGCTTTCTTGGGACATGCTTTCTTGGAATGTGTTGCGTGTGCCAGGCGGTTGGATCCAGTTTTTTTCATCAAGACTGAACCCTGAGCAAAAACAGGTCAGCTAATCTTGCAGCTACAGCTTCAGCTTTGGGGCCCAGTCAGTTCCATGATTAATACAAACAGTTAGTTTTATCATTTGGTTAAACTTATGACAGACAAGTTACATTTGCGAGTTATGAACCTACAAGCTTTAAATTAGCTAATATTACCTGTTAGGCAAAATATGAAATGCCTCCAAGAAGCACATATTTATTGCTTATTAATCCCTCTGGTTCTAGCCATTACACCCCTCTTAGCGTTAGTGAGGCTGGGATCTGTAGTGTGGGAGATGGGAGGGAGGGGGGATCCCTGCTTGAGTAGCAAGCAGCAGAGCTGGGGGGTGGAGGTGGGGCCCAGGGGAAGCCAGCCAGATGCTGCTGAACCTGCAGTATCCACCAAAGCTTTGGCTAGGGAGAAGGGAGGCAGGGCCAGGTCTGTTCTCCGGAACACACAGCATAGCCCAGGGCTGCACAGAACCTGGGATGCTGAGGGAATCTGGTTTAACTTAAACCAGGAAGGGGTCTGGGACAGACATTGCATAAACTGGTTTGACCCAAATCAGTTAAGTTTGATACTGCATTCAGTCAGGTTCATCTCAGACCAGATTTAACCATTTTGAAACTGATTGATGTGCACTGAACTTACGTTCCGTTACAGGTTTAAACCAGTTTTTGATCATTTAAACTGGTTTATGTGTAGTGTCTGTCCATAGCTATTTAGTCTAGAGAAGAGGGGACTAAGAGGTGATTTAATAACTGGCTTCAACTGCCTGAAGTGGGGTTCAAAGAAAGATGGGGCCAGACTGTTCTCACCTGTGGCAGATGACAGAACAAGGAGCAAGGTTTTCAAGTTTCCACAAGGGGTATCTAGGTTAGATATTAGGAAGAATTTTCTTACTAGGAGGGTAATGAGTGGCTTACTTAGAGGGGTGGTGGAATCTTCATCCTTGGAGGTTTTAAGATCCATCTAGACAAAGCTTTGGCTAGGATGTTCTAGTTGGGGATGGTCCTGCCTTGAGCCACGGGGTTGAACTAGATATTGTCCTGAGGTGTCCTTTCCAACCCTAATTTTCTATGATAAAGCATCATATATGAAGAGCATATGCCTAACTATCTCATAGTCTCTGAATGGGAGTAGGAAAGGGAGGGGGGAAAAGCTCACTAGTCTTCTTTTGTGAGTTAGATTTTACAAGTAAATAATTAATTGCTTCACAGCATTCTGACAAATATAATTAAGTCAGAAGTTCAATATTCCCAATTAACAATAGCAGAATACCTAAGGCTTCAGTAAAATAAAGCATTTCCTAGACAATGGGGTGAAGGGATTATGAATCAGTGTGCCAAATAATTTTAGATTAAATCTAATCTTATCAATAATAACTAGCAGTATGAATAAAAATAGTCTACTATATTTATCCAAATCCAAGATGACTTAGAGTTTAAAATGATCCTTTAATAATTTAGAGTCTATACATGGAAAATTTATACAAGTATTATAATTTTTCTTGTAGAAAATCTAATTAGTGGAAGGTTGTTTTACGTATATCCCCCTCCCACTGTTGTGGTAGGGAAAGGAGTGGTGGAGGGCAAGGGGTCAGACACCGGCCCCTTCCCCTTCCTGCGCACCTCCCCAGAGGGTGATTTCCCAATACAGACCTACAGTTTGCTGTACCGAAGGTCTCATCAAATATGTTTGGCCCAGCTGGTACAAATTCTTTAGGCTGCAGAGCTTGATGGAATTGCAGAGCAGGTTCCTGAGGACCTGTCTGGGGAAAAAGTTACAAACGTGCAGGATATTATTATTCTAAGGTGATAAGGTATTTGCCAGTTTGGAAAAGTTGGAGCAATATCCAGTCCCAATAATGGGACTCTCAGTGAGATGTGGGTTGCTACTGTTAATCTGAGGACTCCTCCTTTCTCTTTTAGTATAGATAATGAAATTGCACCCAAACTACACATAGTATCTCACATGCCATTTATTTGTGTTCTTAACATCTGCTGGGGTGTTTGTTTGGAAGACTGAAGGCAATATGATCTTAATTTCTTTAGTCAGTTTCCCTTAGGTAACATGGAGATTATTTTCATCTCTTCAGGATTTTGTAAAGGTAGATTAAAGTTTAGGGAGCATTCTGATAGTGTATTGTAGTGGTGACTACTATAGAAAAGCCTACAAGGACAAAATCTGAAATAATTGTCTTCATAGCAATGTTTGAATGGAGTTCAGTAAATAAGGCCTAACACCTTGTACTGAATGATGAGAAATGTTAACAAAACACTGAATAGATTTTCACTAACTGAGCACCTTTTCTTCTGTGGGAGGGCTCTGTAGAAGGAAAAAAAAGGTTTTGGAATTAATACTACATCATAGTGTGTGTGTATGTGTGTGTGCATGTGCACACACATACCTGCGCACCCACCCACATGCATACACACACAGAGTCAATTTAAAGTACCATCTAATGTATCAGAATTTGTAAGTGCTTGATTTCACTATCTTGAAAATGTTCTGTTAACCTAGTTTTGGTGTCTAAGAGTGTCAAAATTTAGTTTTACTGTATAGGCTAATTTATAATTTTATCTGAGCTTTCAAATTTTCTTCGTTCTTAAATGTGAATATTGGACTTCAAATAAAAGTTTTGGTAAGCTTTACTGCATATTACACAGCCTCTTTATTTGACTTGATAAACAATCAGTCAATGACAAAGTCTTATGAATTGAGAGCATTGGATTATTATATTCTGTACTGTTCATGTTTTCTTTTTCATCATGTGTGGGTATGACTTTTAAATAACAGCCACAAAGCTCCTGGCAAACATTGAATTAATTGTGTGATTTAATGTAAATTTTGCTTGTGTGTGCTAGACATTCAAGCAATTTTATGATGTAATAAAGTAACTCATTGTATGTGGAAGTACTTTGTGACTTGTATCACCCATTAATTTGAATATCTTGCACATTACGTGGAATTCCACTATCCCACAGTGGTCTTCTCTACCTCTCCCCCTCCAAGGAGTGTAATCACCTGGTAGAGAGCCTTTGATGCAGCCCAGTTCCTGTTGCTGCCAGGTGGCACCTGGGACAGGGCTGCTGTTGTGTGGCCGGGGCTGACCCAGAAACATGTACTTTAAAGTGTTTGGGGCCAGGGAAACTGCCCAGTCAACCCGTGCTATCACTTAGGTGGCTTGCGGGCTACACTGTCCCTGTTGCTGAGGGTAATTCATGAGACTTCATAAAAATCAGGTTTTTCCCTGTAGGTGTGTGTCTGTTTCCCGCTCTGTTCCTCTCAGGACTCACCTGCCATGACTTCTGAGATGGGAGAAAAGGATTGGATGTTAATCCCTGAGTGGGGAGTGAGGAACAGACCACCACGAAGTTAGCCACCCTGGTGTTGGTCTTCATTGAATGCTGCTACAATTTAGATAACCATGCTAATTGCCTTATTAATGTGGAAGTGACTGTTCCACCGCTCTGCTAATTGCCAGCTTCTTCTGATCCTCTCCCAATCCTGGCGGTTCCCCTGCTGGGGGGTGGAGGTGGGGGACAATTGCTGAGATCGCTTGTCTCTGGGGCTTCCCCAGGTAGGGCTCTCTGGCTTCCTGTGGGTCCTGCTGGTCTCCCAAGCCATCCACACACCTCTGGGTAAGTGTCCCCTGTCTTGCTGGCTTGCTGTGGATCCCTTGTTCCTCCGTTTGAGGTTCCTTCTGTTGTTCCACTGCTCCCCACAGGTGCTCTGCTCCTCTCTGGTGCTCTGAGGGTGAGTGCTGGTTCTCTTGCTCCGCCTTTTAAGTGTGACGGCATCTATAATCACCCTCATCCTTCCCCGATGTACTAACCCTCCACCACCGTGCCCCAGCTCTCGCATTTACCCGTGTCCCAGGTTTACCCAGTAATGGGGCTTCCGTTCAAGCCCCTGTTACAGCTCCTGAAGGGTTCAACCACAATTGGATTAGGAATGGTATTGAACTTCCACTGTCAGAAGTGTCTGCTCTATCCTTATGGTATGCAACTATGAGACCACTGACATTAGAGAGAGAGCACTGTCAAGAAATGCTGTATATGGAACCAGAGGAGTAACAGTAATATGTTTTGCTTCACCTCCTGGCCTAGGGATAGAAGTTACACATAAACTGCTATAAGTGATCAGAAACTGGTTCAAATCTCGAACACAACAGAAGTTCAGTGAACATAAAGCACTTTCAGAATGTCTGAAATAAATTTAAGATAAACCTGGATGGATGCAGTATCAAACTGAACTGATTTAGGTTAAACTTGTTTCTTGAACTTCTGTCCCAGATCCCCTCCAGATGCAAGTGAATTCATAGTCCTTCAGCATCCCAGGAAGTTTTGCACCTCTCCTGCACCCCCTCCCCCATCCCCTTTCCATGGGGTGAGTTGGCTAGCGTTGGCCCAGGCCATCTGCTCCAACCAAGCAGGGAGGCATGCTCTAGCTCACCTTAGCTTCTGGCCTGGGCCACTTCAGGTATGTAGCTTCGTTTCTGGAATCAAAAGTGAATGTCCATTCACTTGCTTATTGATTAAATCTACACAGCTTAGATTCATCTGCAGAGATTTAATTGATTCAGCCTTGGGCTTTTTGACTGTCTGTACTTAGTCCTGAAGACATTGCCAGTGACCGAATCCTGATCACCAAATAAAGCAGTTTTTTACTACTACTTGCTGCACGCAAAACACACTAGAACAAAATTGCAAGCTATATCTAATTCAGTTGAGCTTGGTATTGTCACATTCAATGCCACTAGGATTCTTCATTCGCTTCCTGCATATGTATTCATCTGTTAAACACATAGCTAGTTGGTTAGGGCAGACAGTGCAGGTACTGTACCAGTGTATACCATGCATCCCGGGTCCCGCGCATGGGGCCAGTCTGGCATGTGCTGCATGTGGGTCAGTTCTGGATGCAGGGGCAAGACCAAGAGCTGAGTGATGGGTACCCATGAAATAAATATTTGATGCCCTGGCTTAGAAGGTCTTGGAATTTTGCCTGCATCAGTCCACTAATCTACTCACCTTCTTCCCAAAACTACCATTAGGGCATGGGCAGGCATCCAGTTGAAGTAATAAGAGTTTATGGGAAATTTGCAGTGTCAAAAATGCAGTGTTTGATGTGTGTATAGCTATTCAAGTGCCTGGTTGTCTGTAGTACAGCAGAACATGGAACGAGCATGTACTGCTGGATTTCCCCAGCTCTGGTGCAGTGATCCCCTGCAGGGTATATCTTCAGACCTTCCCAAGGACAATCAAGCACCAGGAAAATGCTGGCTGCAGAGGGTAGGACATGCACCCAGGGACTCCCTCTGCCTCTCCCCCCCACCCCTTTCCAATCCAGGGGCACTGGCAGGTCCATACTTCCGCCAGCACAGTCAAGTCCTACCCAGCTTCTTTAGTAAGCTTGTTCAGCCCCTGTATGAATTGGTGTGCAGAAACATGTACAGATTTGTAAACACAACTGAGTTCCTAGTCATGCAGATTTCAATTAAAAAATCAATTCAGTGTAGGCAAGTATGTAGTGGGAGAGCCAGGGTGGGCGGTATCATTGTCTACCCAATGAGCATACACTGCATTTCTCCTGTCTTATCAACCTGCAGGAGGTCAGTGGTAGGGGGAGGCACTGACAACTCTAGAGAGGCTTTGCTAGCCAAGCACACTGGGTTTGTTTACTGCAACACCTGCTTGAGCTTGCAAGTACTTGCATTGTTGCACCTGGCCCCTGACCTCACCTGACTTTGGCACCACATGCAGCACACATATCTCCTGGTTCTTGGCCATCTAAATTATGCTAAATTTGGGAGTACAATGCTTTGGTGCTATGGCTAATGCAGGTGAAACTCCTTGATACCACTGTCTTTATTGTGGAATCTTTGTTGACATACTGAAAATAAAGTAGTAAATCTGTTTAGGCATTGTGGATCCCATTACTCACCCTCCACTCAGTATTTGAGTTCTCTGGAACACAGGCTTATTCTGCCGAGACCAAGAGAAGTATCACCATGTGTCTTCTTGAATACCCATGCAAATAAACATATAGCGTAAAAGGATTTTTCCAGAAAAAGCATAGTCTGTTTTTGCCTTCATGATATAGCAACTTGACTGCAAAGCTTCTCAAATCTCCGCCATTGGTGGAAGAGGACAAGCCAAGCCTCTTCAAGGTGGGAAGGATTGAGACCACCACTACCAAGAAGTGACAGGTGGTGGTGCCTGGAGACTCCCTTCTGATGGGGAGGGAGGGATCCATCTGCTGACCTGACCTCTTGTCTCAGGAAGTTCGCTGCTTGCCTGTAGCCTGGATCCAAGATGTCATAGAGAGATTACCAAGACTCCTCTGACTACTACTTCTTGCTGCACACCCGTCTGGTCACCTATGGAGACTGGCCAGATCAAAAGTGACAGCAGGCCTCTGTTTGCAAGGCTGAAGTGGACAGGGGCTCAGGTCGTGTTCTCTTCGATCCTTCAGGTCAAGGGAAAGGGCCTGGGCAGGAATGGGTGCATCCTGCAGACCAATGCCTTGCTGTGTAGGTGGTGTCGCCAACAGAGCTTTCGCTTCCTTGATCATGGGACGATGTTCCAAGGATTGCTAGGAAGAGACAGGATCTACTCGACAGAGAGAAGAGCATCTTCTCATACAGGCTAACCTACTGAAAGAGGGCTTTAAACTTGGTTTGCTGGGGGATGGAGACCAAAGCCCTGTGGCAAGTGGAGAAGTTGGTGACCTATAGGAAGAGCAAACAGGACTGAGCAACAGGGGAGCTGTTCTTATTATTCCTGAGAAATCAGAGCAATCAACTAGTTACCTCAGGTACTTGTACATGAATGCATGAATGCATGGAGCCTGGGAAACGAGCAGGAAGAATTGGAAGACCTTGCAGTCATGGAATTATGATGTGATTGGAATAACAGAGACTTGGTGGGATAGCTCGGATGACTGGAGCACTGTCATGGATGGTTATAAACTGTTCAGAAAGGACAGGCAGGGGAGGAGAGGAGGAGGAGTTGCATTTTATGTAAAAGAGCCATATGATTGCTCAGAGCTCCAGTATGAAACTGGAGATAGGCCTGTTGAAAGTCTCTGGGTTAGGCTTAGAGGAGCGAGCAAGAAGGATGATGTTATGGTGGGGTTCTGCTATAGACCAGTGACCAGGAGGAAGTGGTAGATGAGGCTGTCTTCAAACAGCTAGCAGAAGTTTCCCAATCAGAAGCCCTATTTCATACGGGGGTCTTCAGTCACCCTGGCATCTTCTGGGGGGACAATGCAGCAGTGCACAGGCAGTCCAAAAAGTTTTTTTCGAAAGTACTGGGGACAGTGTCCTGGTGCAAGTGCTGGAACAGTCACCTAGGACCTATGCTCTTCTTCACCTGCTGCTCATAAACAGGGAAGAACTGGTAGGGAATGTAGTAGGGGATGGCAACTTGTGCAGCAGTAACTACGAGATGATTGACTTCAGGGTCCTGAGGAAAGAAAGGATGGAGAGCAGCAGAGTAAGGACTCTGAACTTCAGAAAAGCAGACTTTGACTTGCTCGGGGAACTCACAATCCCCTGGGAAGCCAGTCTGAGGGGGAGAGGGGCCCAGGAGAGCTGACTGTACTTTAAAGAAGCCTTACTAAGAGTGCAGGAACAAACCATCCCAATGTGCAGGAAGACTAGCAAATATGGCAGAAGACCAGCTTGGCTTAGCTGGGAGCTCTTCAGTAAGCTAAATTACAGAAAAGAAGCTTATAAGAAGTGGAAATTTTGACAAAAATTAGGGAGGAGTATAGGAGTATTGCTTGGGTATGAAGGGATGAAGTCAGGAAGGTCAAAGGACAATTTGAGTTGCAGCTAGCAAAGGATGTGAAGGGTTTCTACAATTGTCAGTAACAAGAGAAAGGTCAGGGGAAGTGTGGGTTCCTTACTGAATGGGAGAGGCAACCTAGTGACAGAAGATGCAGAAAAGGCTGAAGTACTCAGTGCTGTTTTCACCTCAGTCTTCTCAGGCAAGGTCATCTCGCAGACTACTGCACCAGGCAGCACAGTTTGGGGAGGAGGGCAGCAGCCAACAGTGGTGAAAGAACAGGTTAGGGACTGTTTAGAAAAGATGTGGATAAGTCCATGGGGCTGGACAGGATGCATCTGAGGGTGCTGAGGGAGTTGGCTGATGAGGTTGCAAAGCCACTGGCCATCATCTGTGAAAACTCATGGTGATCAGGAGAGGTCCCGGATGATTGGAAAAGGGCAAACGTAGTGCCCATATTTAAGAAAGGGGAAAAAGGAAGATCCAGGAAACCACAGACTGGTCAGCCTCACCTCAGTTCCTGGAAAAATCATGGAGTAGATCCTGAATGAACCAATTTCTAAGCATTTAGAGGAGAAGAATTTGATTAGGAACAGTCAGCAGGGATTCACCAAGGGCAAGTTATGCTTGACCAACCTGATTGCCTTCCCCTTAGGTCCCTGGGACTGCCCTGGGCTGGCGAGGGGAGAAGTCCCCCAAGGTGGGGGACCCCCCGTGGCCCCATGCTGGGTTGCATGGGCAGGCACCCAGCTGGGAGGACTCCTTCTCTTCCCTTCTGTGGGAACTGCTGAAGCAATTGGCAGTTGGAGAGCGGGGAAGGGCAGCTGATGGACCCTGCCACAAGGGCTTTCCCTCCCCCACATTCTGTGTAGGCCCTGGTTAGAGGAGTCTGGGGGTCTGTTCTCCTCTTCACCCCCCTTCCCCCAGTCCCTATGGGCTGACAGATGCAGGCAGGAAGCAGGCTAAGGAGCAGAGAGGCAAGGCAGTCCCTGCTCCAATGAAGCAGACAGCATAGACCAGGGCTGCAAAGTATCCTGGGATGCTGGGGGACTGTGAGTTAACTGATTTAGGTCAAACCAGTTTATGGAACTTCTGTCCCGGATCCCTTCCTGGTTCAAGTTAAGTCTGATACCACATCCAACCAGGTTTACCTTAAATCAGTTTTGGCCATTTTGAAGTGGTTTATGTGCATTGAATTTCTGTTCTGTTACAGGTTTAAACCAGTTTCTGATCACTTAAACCAGTTGGTGTGTAGCTTCTCTCCCTAACCTAAGTATAGTATTTTGCTACTACATTGTAGGGTGGATGAAAATCAGTGTATGTTTAAAAAAAAGTGCTTTTTTTACTGAAGTTAATACAGTTTTAATGAACCCATTGAAAATTTAAGTTTGAAAAGATGGTGCTCTATATTAAGGGCTAATTCATAGCAATCTGTGAAAAACATTTTAAATTCAACTAGAAGAAAAAACCATTCAAGTGGTATGTTTTTCTGTAAAGTCTAAATGAAAGTCAAACTGTTCAGCTAGTAGAATTGACTGGTTAAGCTCCTGTAATAACCAGATCTTGTGAAAATGTTAAAACATATTTTGATAGCAGTAACCTCTTCTGTAGCTGCAGAAAGAATATTTCCTCAGTTTCAGTTTATTGAACTAATTTTGTCAATGTCTTGTTCATTTAAAGTTGCCAACTGGGAGTTGAGCAAGGAGATCTTATTTTCCTCTTCTGCTCTGTATCTATATATAGAGATGAGGTGTGAAAAGATGAGAGCTACAGTAGACCCCATATAGTTTGCAGGCTTTGGCTCCGAAACTCCCTTTGAAGTAGCTAGGGCAGGGATTCTCAACCAGGGTGCTACCATATTCTTTGAAGGTGATGACAGGTGTAAGAAAATGAGCAGATAAATTGACCAGATAAGCACAGGCGCAGGCTTGTCCCTGCCTGGACAGTCGAAACCGTCACTGCCCAGCCTCTCTCCACAAGGAGGGCACTGTAATCTATATATTAAGTTTTGAAATTGTGTTTCACTCAATTCACAAAAATTATGGAGGGATGCCTTGGTTTCAAAAAGGTTGAGACCCAGTGAGCTTGGGGTATACAGAGCAGCAGCAAACAGCTGTGTAGAACTGCTCAGGTACTCCAGCTGCTTGCTGTGGCTTTTCTTTCAAGTGGTGCACTTCTCTGATGAGTTTTTTGGAACAACTGATGAGCTACAGCTGATCAGACAAGTGGCACCCTTTGAAGTAAAAGTCACTGCAAGTAGCCAGGTGACTTCTTAATTTGGCAACCTTCTTGAACTAAGCAGGATTTCAAACCACCCTGATACGAATGCTGTGAGTTCTACAGTACTAGCTCTCAAATATCAGAAGACAAAGTGAACAGACTAGCTACAATTATTATTTCCTTTGTTTAATAGTTCAATTTTAGATAATATGTTTTGATAAGCTCCCCCCCCGCCAAATCTAATACATTCAAGGTAGAGTTATTTAAATAAATAACGTCACATCGTTCTGGTTTTACGCAGCTTAATTAAAACCACTTTCTATAAAATAAAGCTTGACACAGATCATAAGTAGAAAGTTTAATTGTTTTGTGAATAAGAAAGAGGTCATTTCTCTCTTCTTTTTTTTTTTTTAAATCTAGTAAAATTTTAGATTTCTAATAAAATACATTAAGCTAATATCCCTTAAGTATGTGTAGATATAGGGTATCTTCCTTGGTTAGTAAATGCTGATCACCTTCTTCAGGAAAGTGCCAATAATTATAAAGTAAAAATGGAATCCATGCCTCTGAGTCATTGCTTCAGGTTGTCCACAGACTCAAGAAGATAAATGCTATCAGACTATGGTTGGAAGTTTAGTGAGTAGGAGGGATACCTGCCTCCACACCCTAGCATGGGTTGGGCCAGGTGCAGGAAGGTGGAGCAGGGCAGCGAGATTTGTTGCTGCTACTGCTGTGAGCCCCGTACCAGCTGCACTGCCATGGTGAGGCAATCCCTGCCTGTCTGCCACCACAGTGGGAAGGACACCTTGCAGCCATGGTGGCACAGCTGGCATGGGGCTTGTGGCAGTGGCAACAAATCTCACTGCCCCACCTCCACTGTTATGTCCTGCCCACTGGGCTGTGGAGGTGCTTGTCTGGCCAGGCTGCAGTCCTAAGTGCTGCGGTGGGTGCAGAATTCTGAAGGGGCATGTGCCCCCCCATGCCCCTCCAACTTGTTGCCTCTTGCACCCAACACCTCTCTGCTTCCTCCCAGTCCCCCCTCTGGAGAAGCTGCTGGTGGCGCTGTCCCACTCTCTGGCCAGGCCATGTGGCCATGCATTCCTGCCTGGGCCCTGGGCACTGTGTACCACCCCAGCTTGGCAGTTTGCCCAGCTACAGTCCTGCTCCACTCCCTCCCTCAGTGTGCAGGCTTTGCATGAGCTGTTGCGTCAGTCTTCGCACAGGTTATGCCCCTGTCACGCATTGCCTATACCCCCTTACCCTTCCATGCATTGTCTATGCCCCACCCCCCACACACACACACATACACAGATTTACCTGCAGGCAGCTGTGGGTGTTGGTCTCCACCACCCTGCATGGCTGCATTGCTGGCCATGTGTATGTGTGCATGTGCACACATGCACGTCACCCCTGCCTCTGCTCTCCTCAGCCGCAAGCAACCCCTTGTGGGCTGGAACTCTGCCAAGCTGCAAGGGGAAACCACAGATTTTCCACTTTGTGATTTTTCTCCTTGAAATAAGAAAATCTGGGTTTTCCATTTGCCATGGAAAAACATGGACCCCGGTCATTGTTCTGCACCCAGTAACCATGAATAAAAATATTGACACTTTTCTGCTAAAATAATTAATAATAAAATAGTTTTGACAGCCTATATATGTGAATGAGGGTGTCCATAGCTATTGGAGCTACTGTGTTAAGTTTTCCTGTCCCAGCCATTTTATGAGGTTAACTTTATGCCTAGGAATGTTAAAAATTAGTTTTGGTACATTTCATTTGGGCAGAAGGTTTCTCCCTATCCTTGCCCTTGGATGTCTGAATGGTCTATCTCATGTTTGAAGAGATGAAAAAAAAAAAAAGAATGTTAATTGTTTTTATGCTTTCCATATTTGAAATGCTTTACAAAAAGTTGTTAGAACAGTTGTTTTTTCTTTCACAATTCTGTACTGATTGTTGTATTGGAAAAATCTGCCATGTCAGTAGTAATTCTGTGCTGTGCAAAAAACCTTTTAAGAATAGAGAAGGAAGGTTGTGCTTCTTTGTTTCTTTTGTTTTGTTTTGTAAGTATAAAACTGACAAGTTAGAATGGGAGCCTGATGTATTTTATTGTACCATGCCATTGGTTTTATTGGGAGTCAAAAATAATAACTCTTAACAAGAACTTTACCTTATCTTTATGTACCAATTTTCCCAAGAGGTTTTATTGAAAAGAAATGCATGTAAACAAATATTGTTAAACTTAAACATGTTGAAGTGTATTTTTTAAGGAGCGTGGTTAAGCCTCTGCTGAGAGAACTAAAATAATGCAATGTTCAGAAATTTCACTTCCTTGATGCTCAGGGGGTTTTTTGTGATTTTTTGATTACTAGTACAGTAATTTTTGCTTTCAGAGTTATGTTTAAAATATTGATGGAGCCAAATGATCGTGGCTTGACTGGTCAGCAGGGAAGGTTGGTAACTGTTGTTGATGCTGAAAAAGGAATGAAATCTGTTGAAAATCAAATTAAAATGAACTTCAATCAGGAGCTTTTCTAGGGATCTTTGTTAAACTTGGAAAGTCAAGAATTTTTCATGAACCATCTTTTTCCCTTTCTCTCTGTAGTCTTTAGAAAAGAAAGAGTTGTTCATTGAATCTTCTGAAGATAATAAAAAGCCTTTAGATCTGAGTTAGTGTCAAAAAAGAGAAAAAAGCATTTAAATGGTATTAGGCAGACAAGGTTCTTTGGGTAAATCCGATACCTTTTTTTAGACCAACTTAAATATTTGAGTTGGTCTAATAAAAGATATCGGATTTACCCAAAGAACCTTGTCTGCCTATGTCTTTAGACCAACACAGCTACAGCCTACACCCCTATAAATGGTATTTACATTTTTGAAGCATTTTAATACATGATGAATATAGAAGAATCTGTATATATTGAAAATGATCATAGCAGTTTTTGTGTTCTTTATTTCAGTTGTTATGTTTTTCGGGTTATGTGTCTATGAAAGGAAATCTGATTTCAATTTTCAGTGTCATAGACTGAAGGGACCTCAAGAGATCATCTAGTTTAACTGGGGATCAAACCTGCAACCTGGGTTTTGTTAAATCGTGTTTTACCAACTGAGCTAAATAGCTGGTCGTTTGCATTAAACAATGATCTTCCTGGATTTCGTTGTGTCCATCACATTCATTGTCTAGGGCAACATGAGCCAGAACATGGCATCATAAAGCATTTTGCTTGACATGTGCACCTTAGGGAAGGGGCCAGTGCTGTGCTGGACAAGGATCAGGACCCTCATGATTCTCCTGCTGTGTGTCCCTGGCATGCCAGCATCTTACAAGTTGAGGTTGCAGGTGTTTTGGGCATTTTTTGGCACTCTGCCCAAAAACATTGCCAACCCCTGGACAGTCTTATTTCAGTGCTACTGAGAGATTATTTTTCAGAATTGTTTTTTCATTTCTCAATTTGCAGTGTCCTTAGCCCCTTTTTTGTTATAATTTAAATAACTTAAGGTTGTATGGGTTCGTGATATGTATTAAGTCAGTTTATGTGATGAAGAAATATTACATGTCAGATGCATATTCTTCTGCATCTTGGAAAATAATGCATTGCATCCTAACTAACCGAGCAGGCAAAACTTCTGCAAAGCTGGATTGTTAAGTATGGGGGGTAAATATGTAATTTTGCATTACTTTATTATGGAAATAACTATAACATAATTCTGGATGCTAGAAAAATAGATTAAATAAAATGTAAATAGTTGAAAAGGATATTTTGTTATCAAATATATGACGCCAGCTGACTTCCTGCCCTTTGGGCGGGGGGCTGGACTTGATAATTTTCCAAGGTCCCTTCCAGCCCTAATGCCTATGAAATCTAATGTCTATGAAATACATGATAAAGTACTTAAAAAAAATTGTTAGCAGTTAGGTGCTGCAGCCTCGATTCTTAGGTGTTTGGTATAGGCAAAAGATTGCTTTGCAACATCAGTTGTGGTTTAAAAAAAAAAAAAAACAAAGTTACCTTAACTCATTAAATGTTGGTGTTCAATTGGAACAGCATCTGCTTGCTTTGTTTGTTCCAGCTTTGTTGCGCATTAATTTTAGGCAGCTCCTAGAGCCCTTAACCCCCTGGATAGTCCACATATTAACACCTGAAATTAATTTTAAGCACACTTTAGACAGCTTAAAGTTACACCACTCCAGGGCAGATCTCTGATCTGTATTACCCAGCTCGTGTTCCATTAACATATGTCCACTCCCCACAGATGAGCCACCCAAGTTACAGTCCTCTAACATCCCAGGATGCAGTGTCCCCTCCACCACCTTCTATTTCTGTGTGGAAAAAACTTTCCACCCCCTAAAATCTACTGCCCAGGAGACAATTCTGACACTAAGCTAACTCCCTCTCTGATCCCCAGGGGTGTGATCTTCCCAATCCCAGGGGTGCTACTCCATGGAAATAGTCTGCAGAGCACATGCCAACCAGCCAGGTCACAGGACATGAATGGGCCCAGGAGAGGGTCTGGGGGGTGGGGGGAGACAAGGTAGGGGCCAGGGCCAGATTGGGTCCCCATGAGGTGGGGCTTCCTTCCCGGTGCAGGAGCAGTAGCTCCCCAAAAGTGCCTTCCCTCATCTTTCCCACCTCCCAGCCACCTGGGAAGCATGGTCAGTAACCCCCACCCCATCCCAATTTATGAAACTATGGAACCTTCTTTAATTTACTTCCTCTTATTTCTTTTTTAATTCCTTTTTTTTTTAATTTCTTTTTATTCTACCCTTTTCAGTGGCTGGTTGTCTTCATTTCACCTCTGTCCCCCCACCCCAATTTCCTTTCCAACTCCCATTTCATTACCTGCCCCATCCCATTAACTCTCTGCCTCCTAGCTTCATGTTCTCACCCCTTCCCCAACCCATCTCCCACACTGCCCCACCTAGAGCAAGGATAAAAAGCTGTCCTGGCTCCCCAGACCTCTAATGGCAAATCAGCTGTGTAGGTGGGGGACAGTCAGAGAAGGTTATTAGCCTTAAGGTATGACTGCTCTAAACTCAAGCTAGCACTAACATTGATCAACATTTGAGCAGCTCAAAGTGCAGTGTGTAACAAGGCTCTTTGTTTGATTTTTTTTAAAGCAAATTCCAGAACTAGTGAATTCTAGAAAGGTCTGTTAGAATGTCAGCTTTTTAAAATAACATTATCTAAAAGTGTGAACAGGATAGGATACATGATGGTAAACTATTTAAATGATGCATAAGAACAGAATCACTACATAAAGCATGAAATCCTGTTATTACTGCATAGTCCTATAATGAAGGTGAATCTCTAGTCATCTTTGACCCTTTCACAGATTTCCTTTCATTTTACTGCATGTTCAAATTAGGTCGAAATTTTGCAATTTTCCCCCTCTATTCCCTAAGTTCTGAACTTTTCCTTTTTGTTCAAACAGCTAGAACTCTTTGGTTTAACCTTCCTGTCTTAGCTGTATTTTCAGCCTCCCCGTTTCCTCTGTACCAAATGCTTCACCTTTAGTTTTGTTTAGAGTTGCACCGATATATTGGTCCCATATTGGATCAGCACCTGTATAAGGAAAATTAATTGTATCAGAAATCTTTTTTTTTTGGTTGATGTGGCCAGAAAATGGCACGTGTGTGTGCATAGCTGCAGTGCAGCATGCAGGTGACCAGGAGCACATCCTGGCAGTGTGGAGAGCAGTCAGGTTTGGCTGGTAAGTCTGTTGGGGGAGGTAAGGGGCATGGTGGGGGGGACAGACCAAGGCCCCCAAGGTGAGGGAGGGAATGGGGCTGGGGCAGGAGCAAGCACTGCCCAGCCGGGGTGGGGCAGGGCTTGGGACTGAGCTGGGTATGGAGGGGAGCAGCTCCTGCTGCTACGTGTAGCTCAGGAGGTCATGGAGGGCATGTGCCCTCAGATCTATGCATGGGGTGAGGGCAGGTTGCTGCTGCAGGCTGGGGCTGAGGGTAGCCCCAGGCTCTTCCTGGCAATGATGCTGGGCAGGGCTGCACTAGGGACAGGCAGCAGCAGCACTGGGAGTTGGTGGTTGTGGAGGCAAAGGCAAATTTTGCGGTGGCTGCAGCCCTTTCTTTGTCCCCCTCCCAGAACTGCCACCACCGTCTCTGAGCACAGCCCAGCCCTTCACCCCGCCGGGAGTCACCACTCCCCCCAGATTAGCTCCTTGCAGCTCCATCCCATGCCCTGCCCTGCCCTGCCCTGACTGCGCAGCCCCTGCCCCTGCCCCTGCCCCTACCCCTGCCCCTGCCCCACTCCTTCCCTCACAGTAGAGGCCTCAATCTGCCTTCCTCCATGCCCCTTCCCTCCCTGTGCCCCTTCCCCTCCAACAGACTTACCAGCTGGACACTGCTCTCCAAGTTGCCCGGCTCCATATCGGTAATAGTATAGGTATCAGCCAATATGGCTTGTTAAAAATCAACCATTAGTATTGGCCCAAAAAATATCTATTGGTGCACTCCTAGTTTTCTTGCTGAGAACTTCTTTGCTTATTATTCCATTTCATCCACTTCTTCAAATCTATCCATTCCATCTTCCTTTTTTCCATAGCATTAAGCTTAAGTTTCTTCCTCAAGAAAGATTTTCACTTGTGCTTATATTGTGGCAATTGCACTCCACCAAATACTGCTAAAGAAAGGACAGTATGGGTGCCTATACATGTGCAAGGAGGCTTCTCCAATGTACTGTACAGCATGTTGGAGCAGACTTGATTAATCGATTAACCAAGTCTGCTGCAGCATGATAATTACCACACTCCAGCAGACTCCAGTGTCACATGTATAAGCATCTCTGAATTTAAAAATGGTGGTGGGGCACTTTAACTAAAGCTTATGTGATGAGCTTTAGTTAAAGCACCCCTGTTGCCATTTTTCAGTGTGGGGATGCTGATACATGTGACACACCTCCAGGGTGAGGTGGGGCATGGGATGAAGCCACAGACAGCTCATTAGGGGGTCACAAGGGAATGCAAAGGGGGGCTCCCCTGCTGCTGCATGCACCCCTGGGGGAGGCATGGGTAGATTTGTGGGCAGGATGAGGGTGAGCTGCCTGGTACTGGCTCAGGGTCAGGGGCTGCGCCAGCCTCTTCCCAGCGGGGCAGGGCTGTGCTTTGAATGGGTGGTGGCAGGGTGGGTGGTGGCTCTGAGAGTGTTGGCTTTTGGGGAATTTTGGGGTAGCTGAAGCCCACCCTGTAGCTACCCCTCCCAGTGCCACTGCTG
>NW_017728907.1:5360061-5367456 GCF_001723895.1 Crocodylus porosus | reverse complement strand
GTGACACATTGGAATACCTCTACATTAAGCAGTTAATCACATCTTAAGTAGTTACCTGGCAACACATTAATGCAATAAATGGTACGACAAAACGAATAAGCCACAGAGTTATTACACAGAATAAGTTTAATAACTTTATGCCTGGTTCATGTCGCATCATTATTTGAATGTGTGGCCAGGCTGATTGGAGCAGCTAACCTTAGAGGCCTGTTGGAGTCAAGAGGCCACAACCAGGGTTCCCAGCCAGGGAGGCAGATGACCTTGCCCATTGCTGCTGATTGGCCAAGGAGCCCAGTGGCCCCACCCCTGGCAGCTTATTGGCTGTGGAGGTGGTAGCCCTACCCCTCACTGCTGATTGGCTAACAGGGCACATCCCTCACCAAGGGGATGTTCTGTATTCTGTGGATGTCAGGGTTCACCCTAGATGCATCCCCTTAACTGGGAGCAGGCAGGTCAAGGCCCCAGCTGCTGGGATACAGCTGGAGACCAGGGCTCCACTGCGTCCCCGTGTCAGGGAGCCCCATTAGCTAATCTGGGCTCCCAGCCACAGAGAGCTTGGGGCACCTCCGTGGCTGAGAGCCCCATCCCCTGTTGGGGCTCCTAGGTGTGCGAGCCTATTACTTGCTGGTGCAGAGGGAGCCTAGAATTCTGCCCTGGCAATATGATGTGACAGGATCTGATAATCCTACAGTCATGCTTCCTGCCATGCACATGTGATATGGCAGGAAGCACAATTGTGGGGATCACACATAAGATCCCATTTTGCATTTATGCACATCTGCCAGGGGCCCTTGTGTTTTCAAGGCAATTTAAGTAAGTTTGTATTTGAGAGAACTTAAAGTTTGATTTTCAACAGTAGTAGTGTCAGCATTAACTACAGTGATGCCAATACCCTACTATAATAAAAGTTCCAAGACTGTCTTTTTCCTTCCTTTCTTTTTTTTCCTTTCTGTTCCCATCTTCTTGTGTTCCAGCCATTCCCTAGGACAGTGGGGACAAACCTTTTTGGCAGGCATGCCACAAATTAGCTTTGCGCCATCCTTGAGCACCACTCCAATACCTTTCCTTTACCTGATCTGTGTCTTAGCTTTCTGCCCCATGCCTTGTGCTCCCTGCCTGATCTGATGCTCTGCTTTCTGTGTGCTGTCCTGTCTGCTACGTGCCACACAGCAAGGTTGCCTGATATACTTGTGACACCCTCACTGTGGGTTGACCAGCCCTGCCCTAAGAGATGGCCAATAGCACCACCATCAGAACAATTGCATTTTTTCATTGAGAGTGTTTTTAAAGTAATGAAAAGGCAAGATAAAAATGGAAGGAGCTGTATATTTGTTTAGACTTAAAATGGTACTTTCCAGCATACGATATATGTTACACATTTGATTATATTGTATTAACATAAAAATACGTCGTTACAAATTGGGGTGAAAAGTAAAGTCAAGAGCAGATTAATTTTATGGTGTATTTTCTTTTTCCCCTTCTCCCCAAAAGCCAAAGTCTCCCTCAGTTACTCCCTGAAAACACATTCTTTGGCTGGAGATCTGTTTCTTTGCAGAACCAGCCTGCTTTAACAGCTCTGGCTTTCCACCATTGTTTTGCTTCTTTGTGCAGCACAAAACAAGGAAAGATTAAGAATATGCATGAGACAAAAAGTATGATAATCCCTCCCAGTAATTTTATACAGACTGATTTAAAATTAATTGTTTTTTTTTTTTAATTTTAAACATGAAATATTACCTATTTCTGTACTGAATTCAGTGCTTCATTAAACAGTGGGAACAAATTTAACAGTTCTCTGTGACATCCTCTTAACATGAATAATAAATTAAAAGTTTAGATTTGTAGCAAGTGAATATTACTGATGACCTAAGAGAAATTTGTTTAATGTCATGTAAAAGTTGCAGGCTTTCAGTAGGATCTGAATATCCTCCATATTTATGTGGATGACTGGAATGCTTAAATCACTGAAACACTGAAGCAGTTTCTCTGGTATTTTGTGTACGCTGTGCTACAAAATTACAGATGGCAAATGAATGAAATGTTGAAAAGAAATTCATATTTACAAACATTATGTTTCACTTTAAAGTTCATAATGGAAAAGATACAGACATTTTGTGGGCAGTTTTTCACCATTGCAATGCTTAAAAGTTCAGTTTAAACATTTGGAAGATGTTTTTTAAAGTACATAGTTTAATTATAGTGATTTCAGAATGCATTTTAAATCAAGGAAGTATGCTTTCATATGCATATACTTACATGGTATTCTGTATTTGTTTTTAAATGAAAAGAAACCTGGTCCCCATCTTCCTGTTGACATCAAACAATCCTCTGATATGCAAATCTAGCTATGGGGAGAACAGATACACAGGGTCTGTTTGGATTCAATCCAAGTCTGTGTGAAAATTATATTTAAAGAAATGAATTATAAGCTTAGGATCATTTGATAAAATGCATAATATTGTCTACAACTAAAATTACTATTTTGGGTGAAATTTTGACTTCATATATCTCTAGTGTGTTTTACTCAGATTAGTTTTAAAATACCTTTCCCTTTCTCCTATGTATGTCTCTTGTTTTGGGATGCAGCCCAAGTGGCATATTTTAAAATAGTGAACAAAACCAAAAATCTCTTCTCCTATAGCATTGTTAACTGTTCTGTAAATGATCTTTCTTTCAAGTGTAATGCTGATTTTAAATTGGTTGTGTATTTTAATAAATGGTTTGTAAGGTATGTGTGGATTATCTTCCTTCTTATAGAAAAGACAAGCTACAGACATTTAGGAAACTATTTTTATTTTAGCCCTTTGACTCCTGCCTGCAAAGCTTAACACTCAAACTTGCGTTTTTTTAAAACTGGCTGTTACAGATTCTTAATATAAACTAATGGAAAACTGCAGTTATGCCATCTTGAAATACCATATTTGAAACAGATTTATATAGTTGAATGTTAAGTTTTTCTTAAGCTATAATAATACCTTAAACTATGGCTACTGTACCTGTTTAACTGGGAAAAGGTTGAACAGAATGGAGGAAGCGATTGATTGAAGTTATCTAAATTTTTACAAATTTTTTTGTATTCTTAGTTTTAGTTTTTTCAGGGCTTCTAAAATATACTTATGAATGCACGTTCTCAATATTTTTCTTTCATCTAAGCTCATTCAAATTAGAACCTATAGAAATCCATGTGTCGGTAAAGCGCACCTTTATTTTGGGAATGTCTATAGAAGCTTTTCTTGTATATTGCCTTCACCTAGTCATCGATACACTGATTGTGCACTACATCATACTGCCCCACAGTAAAGCTTTTTAATCTTGGAATAATATTATTTTGTTAAATACCATGTAAACTTTGGTTAGAATTATAGATTTATTTAAGTAGTTGATACTGAAGGCAGCATCTGCATGTGTGTGTTTAATATATGTTCTCTGCTGCTGAAATTGTGTGTTTAAAATTTTGGTTGTGCTGTCCACATGAACAAATAATTTTAGAAACTTTCATTTAGATAGCATGAACTTTTCATCTTAACAGTTTTAAAAGAGTTTCCTGTTTTCATACTTTATTGTTTTGTACAAATCCAGAATTGAGTCTTTAGTACTTCTCTTTTTGTCTTTTTTATAAAGCATTTTAAGAAACAGAAGAGGTTGATTCCTGAAAGGACAGTTTGGAAGTACTTTGTTCAGCTTTGCAGTGCATTGGAACACATGCATTCTCGTCGTGTCATGCATAGAGGTAATACCATGGATTATATCTATCACATCTCTAACAAGTGTTTAAGATATGAACATTTGGGATGTCATTTTGAATGATACCAAATACAGTCATGCTATTTTATTTTTAAAAATTAAATTGTTTATTTTGAAAAACATGGCATAGGGGTATTGTGACTTGCTATGCTGGGAGAGGATTTTGTTTTGTTATATCTGTATACAGTTACCTAATAGATGTAAAATATTCTTCCTCAACATTTTCTGGGCCATCATGGGTACAATGCTCCTGTGCAATATTTGGTATTTAGCATTTTGTGCCAAATAGCTAGTTGATGTTTAGTGTTCAAAATAAGTGATAGGGCTTTAGGTGTCTGAGACCTTGCCAACATTTCTCCTTCTTACTTTTCCCATTCCATCTGCTAGCTGCTATTTCTCATGCCATCTCTTCTCCTATTTCCTCCCTTGGATCTTTCAGGTCTCTTTACCTTCATTCTCTGCCACCTTGCTCATGATTGCTTTTTTTTTTTCTCTCAAACTCCCATTTACTTCAGACGTGTACATTTTCTCCTATGCATCCTTTTGCTGATATACTCATTAAGTTTCCCTACTTGCACAGTTTATGCTGTCACATTCCTTTACTCCTCTCTACTGCTTCCAACCATATTATCAAGTTTTGTAGCTTTCAGTTGCTCCTGTGAGAGATGGAATGCCGCTTACCCATGTTAACCCTCTCTGCTTCTTCTCACAACATCTCCATTTCCCCTTCACTGGGCCAAAGAAATGGGAATAGAGATGGCGAAGAAGGACACCAAGTGGCACCTAGAGGCTAGGGATAGACATTGAAAAAGCCTGAGCATGAATTGATTCAGTCTTTACAGATTAATCTAACCTGCTAGACTAACCTGGTTTGTAACCATACAGACATCCCCTATGGACTGAGGAAATGTTGGCACATGCCTGCAGTGCCTCAGGCTAGAAGCTGCGGGGCACTAGAACAGCTCTCTCTTCACTTTCACAGTGCTGAATTGTGGGGGGCATGGCCTAGCCACTACAGGATGCTCTGATTAGTGAGTGGTGTCTCCCTCATTGATAACAGAACATTTATCTGCTCTGTTATCAGCATTTAGCACCCCATCAGAAAACAAAGCCTCTCTCATTAGTTCAAGCTCTTCTTAAACAACTTTTTCCAAGGAAGGAAAGGAGGGATATTACCAGCCACAGCCGCCACCCCATGCTCAGGCCTCCCCCATCTCCATCACTGCCTGTGCGCCAGGGACCGCCCCAGGCATCCGGGCAGACCAATCTCCCTTCCTCCCCCTGCAGCCTGCGCCCAGGTCTGGTGCCTGGCTCCCGCCTGCACAAACCTGTTGATTAGCTCCAAAAAGCCCTAAGTGGAAATTGAGCTGTCTGCCTTTGTCTCGTCTGCCACAGTATGGGCCATAGCCAGCATGTGTTATGCTAGCTAGTGCTGAGAGGTGTCTGTGTAAGGCAGAGGGGAGAGGGAATCCCTGCTTAGCGGGAAGTGGTGAGGAGGGTGGGAGAAGCAGGAAGCCAGGTAAATGCCTGCAGTGTCTGCTGGAGCTCCAGCCAGGGACCACAGGGGAGGGACCAGCTCTGCTGTGGAGCAGAGAACCCAGCCCATTGAGCATTCCAGAATGTTGGAAGAGTCTTGTTTAACTTAAACCTGGAAGGGGTCTAGGACAGACATTGCAAAGACCGGTTTGACACAAATCACTTCGGTCTGATACTACATTCAGTCAGTTTTATCTCATACTGATTTCAGCCATTTTCAAACTAGTTTCTGTTCACTGAACATCGTTCCATGTCTAAATCAGTTTGTGATCACTTAAACCAGTTTATCTGTAATGTCTGTCCCTAGCCAGAATGCTTTTCTCTGTGGGTTATTCTTAAATTCCACCTTTCTAGGTGGCTATGTATTGCCGAGATTCAAGTACACAGGAAGAAGCTCAGATCTTTACCTAATTCTGTGATGGTCTGGGATGTATAGTTGGTGTCATGCAGTAGACCCAGCTGCCTGTGCAAAGAGCTAATCTGTCTGTCTCTGTTCTCTTTTTTAACATGCATGCATGCATATTAAAGACCAAATATCTGAAATTATTAACTGCATGGAGATAAAATTTGATAAAAAAAGTATACTTCATCTCATGAGAATCTTAAATGCCATATTTACTCACATGCCCCATGATCCCCTTTCCCTAAAAATTAACCCTCAAAATTTTTCCCCCAAAATCAACCTCCAGATAACTTAAGCAGGGAATGTGATTTTAATTTCCTGTAAGATGCCTGTCAGCTTCTCTTTCAGGTAGCATGCAGGAGGGGCAGAGTCCAGTGTTAACCCTTTCATAGTTATTATCAAATAAGCTAGTTTTTGATGGAATAGGACTGAACTTCATCTCTTCTGCTTGTCCCAGAAAGAAGCTGGCAGTTATCTTGCAACACTGCCTCTCCATGAAAAAGCTAGCTGTAAGCCATGACTGAAGAAATCTTTTTTTTTCCTTTCTTAGTTTTTGCCTTCCAAGAAAAAGGTGTCTCTCTCATTTGGGGGCACGTTATATGACAAAATAGGATAAGTCTAAATAACTCCGTTACTAACCCTTTAAATGGTAACATTTTCCAGTGTGCCAGAAAAAAGTTAAATGTGCATAAAGTTTCAGGTAAAAAAAAACAACTCAGGGCAGGATAATTAGGGTTATCAATTCAAGCTCAAAACTTTTGAACAGCCTGTGCTGGGAGCATTCACCATGTATAAAGATAAGGGGAATTTTAGGTTGTTAGGAGGCTAGTATTAGGTACCATTTTAAAAAGTGTTATCATCCCAAAATTGTACAGCAAAGAGTAGAGAGTTAGGGTTTAGATTGAATGCTGTTTGCAAAATATAACTGCATGGGTTATACAACATCCCTTTTTATTACATGTTTTATTACCCTAATTCTACTGAAAGAGTTCAAATTGTCTTTCTCCTGAATGAAACTTTTTGAAAAGTGCATTTCTGTTATTCAAGAAAATTGTTTGTTTATTTTATATATATATCATGGCGTCATGTGCAATCTGATCAGGCAAAATAATGGAAATGAATTATAAGGTTTTTTTAGTGTGATATTTAAAACGTAAGGCAGTAGTTTGATAACACTAAGGAAGCTGTCATAGAGCTGTTGTCAGACTATACATATGCTGTTGTTTCATATTTAGGATTATTTTATTGTTATCTTTTTCTTTGCTCAATATTTTTCTTCCTCAAATTGCGTCATATTTGTACCATTTCAAAATAAAGTTAATTTGAATGCTTAAAAAATTCCTAAATGTACCTTTATTAACTAATTACAAAGTATTCTAGAAGCTATTGCCGTACTTGGCTAAGTTCACACTAAAATAAATGGCTCTTTACATGTATTACAGCCAATTCATATTTTTATTGCTAACTTACTGCAAAATATGTTTTTCTTCTCAGATATAAAGCCAGCTAATGTTTTCATTACGGCAACAGGGGTAGTAAAGCTTGGAGATCTTGGTCTTGGACGATTTTTCAGTTCTAAAACCACAGCTGCACATTCTTTAGGTAAGATTTTAGTGAAAAAATACTTCATTTTAGCAAGTAATAAAATAACATTGTGTGTGCATACTTGATTTTTGTTTAGTTGTGTTAACACTTTGCAACCACTCTGGGCA
>NW_017728907.1:5354796-5359916 GCF_001723895.1 Crocodylus porosus | reverse complement strand
ATGGTAGAGACTGCACATAACTTTTAATCTACTGTTGGAACACGTTGTAATCATGTATAAATTTACACTTTGCCATCATAGAAAATTTGATGCATTTCATGGAGACAAGTAGAAGTTAGCTGTTTCCTATGTTCAGACGGAATAAAAACAAAATTTGAAGCAACATTCAACATGGGGGCAGGGGGGGGACCTCATCTTAAATTCAAGTACAGTCCAGGGCAAGTAGCTGCTGTGGTGCTGTCCCCAACTCTGGCCTTGACCTGATGAAGACTTTGTGATGCAGGGAGAGTGCTGGGAAATTACACTGGGGGCGGGGGGAGGGGGGGATGAATGCAGGAAGATTGTATAGGGTGGGGTGGGGGTGTTGGAGGGAGGTTGGAGAGACCTTGTGGTGGGTAAGGTGTGTGGGAAGATCATGCAGGGGTGGGTGAAGGGACCATGGGAAGACTGCATGAAGGTGGGGAGTGCATGGAGACTGCTCAGTGTCCAGGAAGAGTGCAGGGAGACCACACGGTGGGGAAAATTGGGGAGCATGGGGAAACTGCCCAATGCAGAGTGGGGGAGTGCAGGGAGATTGTATGGTGGCAGGGGAATAGAAGGGGAGAGACCAGACAGCAGTAGGGGAGCTGCTTTGGCTGCACCTTTGGCTCCAACCTGGGGCTCGGGCTTGAATTCTTGCTGTAGCTTCTGCCTGGTCAGGTATGGAGCCACTGTTCACTCTGGACCCTGGCCAAAGCTGAAGTCAGAGCCACCACATCAGGTAAATGGGAGCAGGGGCCAGGTCCTGGGGGGAAGGTGGGGACCTTTGGCCAGGGAAGGCAAGTGGCAGGGAGGATGGCATCAGGGGATGCAGACACAAGAAGCGGGGCAAACGGCATGGGGACAGAGTACAGGCTGCCTGCCCTCCACCCCTGCCCCTGCTTTCCCTGCTGCTTTTTCACTGCTGCTGCTTTCCCCACTGCAGCAGTGGGGGAATGAATCTAAGATGACCCTTCAATAACTAGTTTCCATATATGGAAAATTGTAACAAATTAGCTTGGATTTGGATAAATTATATGGGAAGTCAAAGTCATATGGGAAAAATTGGTTACGTAGTAGCAAGCTAGTTTGGGAAAGCTACATGTTGAGCACAGAAATTCTACTCTCTTACAGGGTTCTGTAAACACAAAATTACAATTATTTTAATTGTGCTTTACAAAATATTTGTATCATCCTATTCTGTATTTGCAGTCTTCCCATCTGAAGACAAATTTACATATCATAAAGTAGGATGAATGAGATGAGGTCCTTAGGATGTAACTCGATAAAATACAGGCATTTTTTTCTCCCTTTTTAAAAAAGGAATGAAAAGAAAAGTATTTTTTGAATTCTAAAAATTATAAAAATGAAAACACATGATTCCTTTTGTGATGGAAATTGGATAGTACATGGTAAGTGTTTAAATTATCTATACAGAAGGCATTCTCAGGGAATCCCTATCTTGTGAATATCATTTGAGGAGATCTGGAAGCTAGGGAGATTAAATGGACCTCTAAAAAATAGTCACAGCTGCACAACAGATACTGTTGTATCTGAATATAAATAATGTGAAGAGGAATGGCTCTTAATAGGGTGTAATCAGTGCCTTTAAAACTGAGAAAGTTGTGGGGAAGGTCTTACTACTTCTAGTAGAGTTAAATTGTTATGTGTTAAATTAGGTGTAAACCTTTTTAGGTATAAATTAGGTACTATAAAACTTTTGTACAGGTGCATATTTTGAATCCAAAATCTTAAATGTGTTAGAAGTGTGAGATCCTGCAGAATTTTTATGAATCCAACTCAAAGACGTCCTGCAAAATGGATGGTGAACTTATCTCTAGACAACATAAAGTATCTAGACCAAGGAGGGCCAGTCTTTTTGGCAGGCATGCCACAAATTAGCTGAGGGAATCTATGTTATTTCATATAAAAAATAAATGAGAATGGAGGGAATGTTTTTTGCTTAGTTTTCTTTTTCTGGAGTTTTTAAATTTAATCCGGAAAGTTTCTACCTGAGATTTTGTAGATCACTGTGTCATTGAAGAGTATTATAGTACTTGCTGGCATGGTATATCAGTGACTCGTTCAGGCAGTATTATGGTTTTCTTTCATGTTGCTCATTATAGATTAGGGTCTGCTAATTCCTGTAAAAAGTATGGTACACAAAACAACAATGTGAACAAACTGCAGTGGCAACAAACATTACTTTACTGTGTTTGCAGAAACCAGTAAATTTCTAATCTACCATGCCATAGAGGAGGAACACACGTCGGGGAGAGTTGGTCTGTTCCTTTGAGTTATAAATCAAAAACATAGGTAAGAAAAACAATTGCTTCAGTACTATATTTTTAGGTTCACTGTAGGACATCAGTTATACAGGGCTTCGAGACTGAGCTAGGGTTCAAAAGGATCCTTTTAAAGGCCTCTCTTACAAACAGAAATCAGCAGGGAAGAAGAAAACAGATACCTTCTTTAAGACTCAATTTTATTTTAAAGCTGGGTTTTGTTGGTAGCATTGGGGAAGATTCAACCCCAGGAAATTATCTTGAACTTTTTAATTTAAAGTAAGTCTACATTGGAAACATTTTACTTACTACTTAGCACCAGTGTTAGTTAGTGCACTAATTTATCATATCACTTTTATGACATTCTTGATACAACTGATATTTAGCAACAAAAGATTTCTCATGGTACCTCTGATATGGTTTCCTCAGACTTTCCTTGAAATCAGTCCTTTTTTTCCTCTCTACTGTTTTCCACAGTCCTTGTACCCCTAAAGATATTACAACTACAGGAATTACGAGCTTTGTCCATATGCTAATCTTTCACCTACTTTTTAAATATGTGAATAGCAAAGCAAAAACAGATTTTCAGAGATATGAAGAAATTTCCAATACTTATCGATTTTATATCTGTCGATTATGAAGGAAGTCCAATAAATAAATTACATTTGCCAAAATATTCGAACTTCAAAACAGCTCTTAAAACAAGTTGCAATAGTTATAGAGGCTTAGCTAGGGGTAGTTAATATTCTTTTAACTCTGCATGCATTCCTGTCAGAATTAGATATAACTTCTTCTGCATCTACACTGACTAGAGAGATGCTTGAGAACAAAGACACACTTTCTTAATTTCTCTTTATGGCCTTTGATGGATGTATTGACATTTAATTCCCTCCTTCCCAATACACAGCTGTAATATTGGAGTCACCGTGTGTTTTAAAATGGGTAGTTACTGTTCATTTCAGTATGCTGTCATTCTGTTTTCCGTTCTGAATTCCAGCTAGAGAGTGCTGCACATCTTAAAAGCAGAATCTATTAATGGCTTTGGTGGCAGCTCATAAAGCTTAGCTATAAAGAGAAGAATTCAGTGTAGAAGTAATGTAACCCTTCAATTCTTCCATGACATGTTTTGGTGGCTGCTTTGCTCTTTGCATATAGCAGACAGTTGTCACTTGCATGGCTAGAGTGCCCTCTTGGGGGCAGAGAGGAAGGTCTGCATGGTCTCCATTTCTTGTAAATCCCTTGATCTACTGAAAGTGCAGTACCCTCTGCATTGAGACCATAATAACTGACCATGAAAACTTTACTGTCTGGAACTCCAATATACTTCCATTAAAGTGGGTTATGCAGAGTCAGAGTAGACTACAGAAAAGATGATCCAAATGCTCTCTGTGCATATGGATCTCAGGACCTGTGGAGAGTCTTTTCTCTTTCTTGTGGGCAGGAGCAGATCAGTGTGTATATGATCCACCAACTAGCCTATAATTTCTCACAGATAGCCACCTCAATTTATAGTTGAGGCTAGTAATTTATGGCTTTATTCATCTCCTTCATTAGAGGAGCAGTTTGGAGGCTGTTCATAAAATACAAAAATCAGAGGTACAGTTCTTTAATATGTAAATTATAGATATTAACAAATTTCCAAAAAGAAATTGGTGTGTTCTTACCCATAGCATGCACAAACCAATCTAATAGATTTATTCTCTGGACCTCTGTGATCTAGTCTGACTCCTTAATAAAACCAACTGTAGTTGAACAAGAGTTTATCTTAGAAACTATCCGGTCTTGATTTAAAAGATGCCAATGGTACCACAGTGTTTGTTGTTCCAGTAGTTGATTAGAACCTTCAGTTACCAAATTTTTGTTTTCTGTGTAAATAAATGATCATGTAATTTTTTTTATACATGATGTAGACTCAGCTCTTGACTCTTTTACTATGTGATATTCTAATCACACTCACGGTTCTTCTCTGGAGCCTCTCTGATCTTTCCTGTTCTTTGAATTATGGACACTATTAATGGACAGAGTATTCCACCTGTTATATTGGTGCCAAATGTGACAGACATCCTACTTTATGTTCTCCTGATTATAAAAGGATCATAGAATTTCAACATGTTAACTCTGTTGCCTTTAGCAACCAAATATGTATCTCATAAAAATGTTACTAATTAATTTGACTTGATCTGTTCTCTGTAAATCAGCAACAGCCTTTATAAATGCTGAATCATAGAAAAATAGGGCTAAAAGGCATCTTCAGAGGTCATGGAGTCCCACCCCCTGCACCATCACAGGATCATCTCTATTTAAACCATCCAGGGAAATGTTCATCTAACTGCTATTTACAGACTCCCACACCTCTCTATGTAAACTGTTCCAAAACTTAATTACCTTGATCCAATCTATATCTTCCTCATTGCAGTCTAAACCCTGTACTTCTTATCTTGTTTCCTTTGGTCTCCAAAAGCAATCGATTCCCATCCTCTGTATAACAGCCCTTCTACTGTTTCAACACTTTTCACATACTCACTCTCTTCTCCAGTCCAAATAATGGCAGTTCTTTTAGCCTGTCCTCAGGTATAATGTTTTTAAGATAATTTGTCTCTTTTTTGCTTTTCTCCGGACACTTTCCAGTTTATCTACATCTTTCCTCAAGTAAGGGGCCCAAAACTGGGCACAATAAAGGACGTGAAGCATCAACATTGCTGAATGAAGTGGAAGAATTACTTGCTGTGACTTGCACACAATATTCCTATTAATACATCCCAGCAGGCTTTTGGCGTTTCTGTAACAATATTGCACTGACTCACATTCGGCTTGCTA
>NW_017728907.1:5316788-5354231 GCF_001723895.1 Crocodylus porosus | reverse complement strand
TACAGCCCCTGCTCCCCCAGCCCTGCCGGAGGGGACCCCCAGTTGCCAGGGCTATGAACCTGGGTCCACAGTTCCCTGCCTTCACTCCCCACTGCAGTGGGCTTGGGTGGGACGGCTCCTGCCACTGTGTGCACACCCAAGAGGAAGGGGGGACCTGCGCCCCCCAGATCTGTACCTGGGGCAGGCGTAGGCTGTGGGCTTGAGCTTCCATGCTGCTTTTTCCCTCCATAGCCTCCGGGGACTGGTGGGCATGACCTGGCATGGGGCATTGGGGCCGCGTGGGGATCTCTTTCCTGATGCTTGCCCCTGCCCCACTGCCCCGACGATGCACGTCTTGTGCATGGGTCTGCAGTGAGCGCAGTGGCACAGGGCTGCACCCCTCAAAGCAGCAGCAGGCACTGGAGGCACGTTGCCAGGGCAGTGTGGTGGGGTAAAGCAGCGGCAAGGAGATCCCTGTGTGGCCCTGCTATCCCCAGCCACACCAGGTGCAGCCACACCAGGTGGTTCCCACCAGGCTTTGGAGGCCCCAGGGGAGGGAAGCAGGGTGGGAGCCGAAGCCCGCAGCCTGCACCTGTCCTCGGTACAGATCTGGGGGGTGTGGGTTCCCCCTGCTCCCCGGGAGTGCATATGGCAGCGGAGAGCTGACCCTCCCCTTGCCCTGGATGAACCACCTACAGCTGTCCTACTCCTTGCTGGGGTCCTGCAGCCATGCATTGTGGCCCTAAGTCCCACCCAGCTGATCAGCAGCCTCAGCCCTAACCAGGTCTCTCCCCCGTTTACCTACTGGAGCTGCTTTGCAGCCTGCCTGGAGCCACATGCATGTCCATGCACATGGCGCCCCCTGTCTCTTTGCCTTTCTCCTGCTCTCTACCAGCCTGCAAAGAGCCCATTGCAAAATGGCAAAATCCATGGGTTTCTCTTGTAAAACAAGAAATTCACGTTTGCTTCTGGTAAAAGGTAAAATCCATGGTTTACTGTGTTTTTCTGTGACAAACGGAAAATCCAGATCTCTGTTGATGAGTACTCTTTCAGCATGATTATTTAATGATGTATGCACTCATTTTATAGGGGTCTCAACTAGACTGCATTTCCTTAGCTTTTGTATGACAATGTCTTGGGAAGCTGTGTCAGATACCTAGTGTAAGGTTAAGCTATATCACATCCACTGCTTCAACAAAGTTTGCAAGGTTAAAAAAATCAGTCTTTTTCAATATCAGTACTCATGTTGAAGACCTCTTTTGTTCTTATATTTAAAAGATCGAGGAAGAGAGCTTATTGTAGTTAAATCTATTATTGTTATTAGCAGTGAATTGCAAAACCAAAAAAATCTCTAACATTCTAATTGCAATGCCTTACAAATAATCAAAAAAATTGTTTTTGGTTCACATCATGAACCAAACTGGTCTTAATGTATTCTAACAATATTGTCTACATTGTTAGGTATCTTATATGAATTCAGTGAGGAAGAGTTTGTGCTGTAATGTCTTTGCTTTGTTTTACTTGCTGGTCATCGGAGGCTTCAGTTTATATTGCAGCTAAGGTGTTATACTAGGCTAAACTCTGTAAAATGCCAGCATTTGTACTTCTTTTTCCTTATCATCAATCTTTCACACTCATATCAAACCCCTAAAGTATCAGTGGGTTTCCCAGAGCTACTGGTTAAAATTACCTTTGCTTTTGGTAAACTATGAACCTTCAAACCTGAGTGTTTTCAGCTGCCCTCCTGCGGATTCTGTGAAGCCTCTATCTGGCACATTACTCACTGCCAGTTACTTGCTTTATATCTTAGAGCAACAAAAACTGCATATCTGTAACCTGTTAAGAACCAGATTACTTTTTAAACTTGTTTTTTTTTTTTCCACGTTGAATTAATTGTGCCGAAGGAAAGTATATAAACATACTAAATCATAGTATTTTTAGTAGTGGTAAAATATGATTGAAAATCTGGGAAGTGGTGTTTCCCTTGGAAACTGTGAGCTCAGCTATGTTTTAAAAGTTGTACAAGAAGGATGATAAAAGTATGAAAGGTGCTACAGTATATCAAGCCAAACTGTTGTTTAATTGCCATTTCCAGTTTTCATTTTCTGACAGCTGGGGTTTTTTAATTATTATTTGAAAACTTTATGTGGTACCTTGAAATAAGAGACACTGTCAAATACAGTACTTAGGTTGTCAAAATACCATCATTAAACGCACATGCTTTAAAAATATTACTATTGAGAATCTAGGTTGGAATAACAGGCTAAACATTTCAATAAATCAGTATTGCTTCTTTTTCTGACCGTTTTATTGATATTTGTGTCTATAAAACTCACACCATAGCCCTTACCTTCATAGGAAAAAGTCAATCCCTTCTTGACCATGCTCTGCTGTGAGTAAATATGAACCATCCCAAGAGGTTCAGTGGTTTTCACACTACTCCATCATTTTGAGATGCTGTTTTTCACCTCCCTACCCATTTTAAACTCTTGATCTTTTTTGCAGTTGACAGCTGTGATGATCCCATATTCAGGCCAATGCTAAAAGGTATTTTGTGGAGCATGAGCCAGCACCCACCTATTCTTGAAACTTAAAGTTCCTTTTTAAATACTTACAGGGCCAGATCCTCAGTGAGAGATGACATATGGCCTGTGTCTCTGTGTA
This sequence comes from Crocodylus porosus, assembly GCF_001723895.1. Taxonomy (NCBI): domain Eukaryota; kingdom Metazoa; phylum Chordata; order Crocodylia; family Crocodylidae; genus Crocodylus; species Crocodylus porosus. Next base: position 5,351,588 of record NW_017728907.1, on the reverse strand, counting down.
TCTGGAAAAAGGTTGTGTTTGTTCTCTGTCGGTTCTGATCTATTTTGTGGTTATTGGTGTTGTTCTCAAAGTTGTATTTCCATCCTTGTCAAACCCATGAATTACAGCAGCCATGGCCTGACTGTGGTAAGATAGTACTGACATATCTCTAATTTGAGAATTAGAATTTATACCTTTAGAAATCCTAGAAATGTTTTCCTCTGTTTCCGGAAAAAAACCTATGATTCACTTTGATGACCCTTACAAAATACATGTATCGTCAGGCTAAGCACAATAAAAAAAAAAAAAACAACAAAAGTTCACACATTTGGAAATGATTCGATAAAAATATTGACCAAACTTGAGCGCTCTTTAAAAGCAAATGTTCTGCCTTTAAACTATACAGTAAGCCTTGATTATTCAAATGCTTTTTCTTCAAACTTGCAGTGTTCTATTTTATAGCTGTATCCCATTTCCAAAATTTGTACTAATAATTTGTGTTTCAACAAAATTCTAGTTCAGAAATGCAGAAGCCAGTTAAATATTATTTTGTAATATGTGTTCCCCGAGAGGTTCAAGTGGATAGTCTGAATTTTAAGTCTAATGTTACTATTATTTGATATACCAATTTATATTATCTACTGATTTATCAGATACATATACAGTAATGGGCTTGATTAATTGAAAGTGCAACTTACTTATACAAGTTTGAATATTTTAGTAAGCATTCCAGCAAAATTCAAATAAAAATGAGTGGACATTTGTTTCTTTTGCTGGCTGAGTTTGGCTATATTAATTTACTCAACCAATTTTGCAGAGGGATAAGGAATATTTTTCTTTAACTTTTCTTTTGATCATTACCCTTCAGGCAGTACTGCATTTTGAAAAAGAGTTAATTAGATATTTTTAAAGAAAGGAGTTGTCATCAGAAAATGTGGTATCATCAAAATGGATGAGTTTCATGGAAATGTATATATAGATAGATAAACTTCTGGCTGTTTTTAGTGAAATCTGAGTGGCTGTTAAAGGTTTCTAGAAGACTGCTCCAGAACTGGGAACTCCAGGATCTGTAACTTAAGTCAGATCTGCCTTATGGATTACCCCAAATCTGCTATAAAGGTGGGGTAACTAGAAACTCCAGCTCTGCAGCAGATGCCCATAACATCCCTGTAATTTGGGGGCTTTCAGGGCTTTCAGACTCTTGCTGTGGAGCCTATAAGTCCTGGCTACCAAACTCCAAGACCCTTCATATCAGAGGCTTGATTTTGTTTTCAGATTGCCATAGCAAAATGTGTCAGTTGTCTTATAAGTGTGTGTGTGGTTTTATTTTAGAAAAAAGGGAAAAAAATATTTCTGGACCTCTTAAAAAATGTTTTTCATCTCAAAATAGAAAAGTTTTTAGAATGCTGTAATTTCAGCCAGTTCTAATTTATAGGCGTTTAAAAAGGGGAGAAATGCTTTATTGAAGATAAAAAGTTTAGAGAGCTCTTGTATCTATTTTGTGACAGTTTGCAATTTGGAAGCTATTTAAATAAGCAGATTTCAGTTTGTTTACAGTTTTTAAATTAGAGATTGTCTTTCAAGTCTTCATTGAAATGGCTACATTTTTGTTGGTCTTTATCACTTCAGTTACATTATCTTCATTTTCAATTTAAAAAAAATCAATTGTATCATTAGTATTCATGTATATAAAGGTACAGAATTTTTAAAACCATTTAACATTTACAATTGCATGGCATTTCAGCATAACTATTTTTTCATTCAAAAAATGCTTCTACATTTATTGCAGTGGGTACACCTTATTACATGTCTCCTGAGAGAATACATGAAAATGGATACAACTTCAAATCTGACATCTGGTCTCTAGGCTGTCTGCTGTATGAGGTAACATAGATAAATCCAGTAAGCTTAATAAGTTCATGTGCTTTTAGTTTATAAAATGTATCAGGTATTTTTCTATAATCTGTATATTTTGCTTTTTATTGAGAAGTTGGTTTTAAGTCATGCATAAGTATAGATAACCTTATTTTTATATTCAACAATGTGAGCTCTTGCACTAATTTTGAGATACAAGATGCATTATAAATGACCTGCTCAGGACTTGCATTTAGTGAACTTTCTGAAGAGGTTGACAGTAATTTGTTGAATATCAGGTCTTCAGGCTTAATTCTGTAAGGATCATAGGCTTGAATGGGTAATGAAAAGCTAATTTCCGCAACACATTTTAACTGGTTTTAGTTAAACTCAGTCTGAAAACAATGTATATATTAAATGCATATGTAATATAACTGATAGTTGTGTGTGTAGCTAATTAATGTTAATGCTATTTTTGTACATTTCATTCATTTGAAATGTTCTGAAATCTGGCTTCAGTGATAAAAAATCAAACTACAATACATAAAAGTTTCACTGGTTTAATTTTATAGCTTATTTTTATTGCACAGGTTAAAATTACTATCTTGCTTTCAGTTTTCTTTGCTTACAACTGGTGCAATTAGTCAATTTTTTAATTCTACAGTGGAGATGCAAGTTAGGAAACACACATGTTTTTAATGAGATGACAAAGTAAAAACGTAGAACATGCTTCAATTTAAGCTAATGAGAGAGGCTTGCAAGATTGGCTCCCAAGGCAACTACATCCTCAGTCTTTGCAGCGTATTTTTTGTAGATCTGCAAATAAAAACTTTTAATAAGAAAAAAAATGTCCTAGTATATCACTGAAAGCAACTACATCGCTTTGCCTTGTGCCTCAAAAGAAGCCTCCCCATGTTTAGAATCAAAACTTATCCCCAGACTGGTGTTCAGTTTGCTTGGTCAAAATTTTAACAGTAAAAGAATTTCAACTGAGTCGTTTCAGGAAGCAGAGTTGCTTCTTAGGCTTTCTCCTACGTTAGGGTGCCCAACCTACATCAAAATCCACTGTGTAGATTCAGGTTGAGGTAATATACTACCTCCCTCAGTGATTCAGCAGCCTCACTTAAAGTTTTCCGGAAGGATCAACACCTGTAAGGTAGGATATTGCAGGAAATACTTTTAGTCTGTTATAGCTATATGCAGTATATGACTTCAAGGGAACTTACTTCACTCTTTTTGTATTAAATATCTTTTATGTTTTTGGTTAATTCATTGCCATTATTATGAAGAACTCGGTGCAAATAAGCTGTATTCTTGCCCCATAGTTTTCAAGTCGGCACACAATGTTATTGTTCTGTCACTGGGACTGTTTACAGGAGTAAATATATCACATGTGATAGCATTTGAAACATGCATCTGAAACAGGATGCCCTATCACTGTTCATTGTATATATTCAGTACAGAGATGAAAGTGTTTACACAAATACAAGTGTAAACAATAGGAAATCCCATTGCAGGATAAGGGCCTTGAGAATATTCTGATGTCATTAGCTTTCCTGGTAACTTTTGGAAACTTCTCAAAAAACTTATAGATAAACAATAAAAATATTGAATAAATAATTGTCATTAATTGGGCTTTAAAATTAATTTATAGTCCAGAACAAAAAGTTACCAGTTTGGAATCAACACGATTTATTGCTCACAAAAATTATTGTCCCTAAATAGGCCTGTTGGTACTGTATGCACTGTATATAATACGGTATATGCATTTGGGGTTTTTATATTTTTAGGGTGGCTACTTCGAAGTTATTATTGTGAATCCTGTTTGAAGATTATTTCCATAAAATAGATACCAGGCTGTGTTCTTGCTGAAAGAGAAGCTGTATCTTCGTCTCTAATAAGCTAGGAAATGCCTCCTTTTGAATATTTTTATTCCAGTGATTACTAGAGTTTCCATATGGCACTAGGTTATTTTCAGTAGCTTAAAAAGTTTTTAAATACTGAATTAGTATTTAAATAAGACATGGAGAGAATGGAAAAATTGTTAGATTTCTTACACTGCTATTATAAAATACATATTTAAATGCATCTAAAAAATCTTCAAAATGTAGCTTAGTTTTGTATCGTGTTATGCTGCTTTTTTGCAGTTATATTATGTTTTTGATATATTAAGCATGCTAAACTGGTTGTAATGTGTTAATTATAATTTTGTTCCTTATTTGGTAGTGGGGGGGACTGGAGAGTCTCTCAAGTTATGGGCTAATAATTAGCATTTTCATGTTTTTAATATAATTGCAATTTTACATTTCCCTCTAAGCAGAATTCCCCAAATTAACAACATTCAGTCTGTTCTATACTATAAAATAAATATGAGGACTGAAGGAGTTGATAAAAACTGGTACCTATCTCTTCAGCTCTTCAGGTTTACTTTTATTATTAGGGGTGCTTAACCATTGTTTAAGGTTGTTGCATGCTGAAATTGAAACTTCCTTTCAAATAAAATTGGTTTTAAAGTTAACTCTATCTCACTCCCTCTGCCTCTTTGTGCAACATGTTTTGCTTATAATTTGCATTTTAAAGTGCTTATTCTATTAATTTTACGTTTAATTCTCAGCCTTTTGGCTAAAATCTATTGGGATACATTTTTGGATCCTTTTTCAGTTGGGGGTAGGGGGAAGATAGCATATTCATGACCTCTCAAGAAAGATGTAATTGACATTAAATTTTATGCATTAATATAACTTCATTTTTTAATATTTTAACTATTAACTAAAGTTAATATATACTTATATTATTATTCTGTAATCTGTTTACATTTTACTAAATATCAAAATTGCATGGCTACTAAGATTTTTTTAGATATGTTTTGGACTTTCATGTATTCCTGAAACTGAAAAATACTGCCACTGGAATTTTAATTGATATGCAACAAAGTAGACTTTACTAATTAAAATCAAGATGCTGTGCTTTTGCTACATGGACCTTTACATGGAAAAGTAGGTTTTACACATTCCCTTTTATTGTTCAGCGTAGCAATTGCATCCTTACAGGGTTGTAGGTTGGTGGCTTACAGTTCAAAAAAAAAGAGAGAGAGAGAGAGCTGCCACCAGCCCCGAAGACAGACAGTGGGCTTTCGTCCCTCAGACACCCCTAGAATACTAATCAGGAAAGTCAGACCCTGGAGGTCAGGGAGCAAGTCAATCATTCTAGCGATCGTCTCAGTGTGGAGGATCAAATTAGCCTGAAAAATTCAGCTGCTGGGAGGAGAGGGCGAGCAGCTGTCAGGGGCAGCAGCGAGATGCACTAATGAACCAGATGAATAGTGCAAAAGCTTGAAAATAAAAACAGGACAGTTGACATTTTTCATCTGTCAAAGCAGGAGATGCATGAAAATATAGTATTCCTGTTTTAACTCCTTAGGGGACATTCAGAATTTTTTTTAACACTCTGCAGCATTCAAACAAAAGTACTTTTTAATGAATACCTAGTGTAAGAAAATGAGTTCTGTTGCATTTATTTAGACTTTCCACTGGCATGTAGATTTTGTAGTTGATTTTTATTCTTTATTCTGCACTTTAACGTTTTATTTTTAAAATAAAGTAGGAAATTACTGTCATGTGAATATAGACATTACCATTATCAATGTAATATAGCTCTAGAATGATTTTCGGGAGTGCACTATTATATATGTAGTGGGATCTTTAACATATGTTATTTTTATTTCAAGTTAGTATTAAAATAATATACCAAACTATTTGAAGGATTTTTATATCCATTTTAAAGCAGATGTTGATCAAATACATTTTCGATAATTTTTCTTTCATATGTTTCCATCATAATATCAACAGTGCTTAAACCATGAAAGAGTTAAAGTTATATCTGGAAGACTATAAGACAGATGAGAGCCATTTTCAGCTTGTCCTGTCCCTGCTGAAGCTCACTGAGTAGCACAGCATGGACTAGCGTGTTTCACACATACTCTGCCTGTCTGGGGAATGTACACATTGTCCTTCCAAAATCAAACTTATTAGCACATGTAGAAAAGGGTGACTGACTTTGGGGCAGCATTGCACTCAGAGCAGTATTCATACTGTTGTGGTTCAAAGATTAAGAAGGTTTCAAACTGCATGCAAAGATCTTAAATGGATTTTTAAAATGTATAATCCCACTAGCCACAATAATTTGTTTGCACTTTAAATATTCTGTTTCACCATAGGTTTAAGTGGGTGGGCTCACTAATGTCATTTTTCAGTTGCCCATTTCTTTAACAGTCTTTCTCAGACAGAGATACTTATAGTTTTACATGGAAATTGTACTGATGCTCACAGACCTGAAATTTGTTTTTTTTTAAAGGAATTGTGAGCTACTATTAGAGACTGTACCTTTAATATAGTTTGGACAGATTTTTGGAGTAGATCATGGAATTCCATATGGAACTGAGGCTACATTTTTTCTAAACTAACTGAACTAATATGATAGTATTCTGTCTGGTTTTCTTAACTGTTACTTTTTAAACCATAATTCAGTATTTAAATGTAAGCATGAAAGCTAATGCTGCATCCCAACATCTTAAATACAGATAATTGCATTAGATCAAATTTATATTCAAATAAATAAGATGTGCAGTTGTTTTCAACAGGTCTTTTAGGGAAAATATTTTATTTAATCTATTTTGCTGTGGGACAAGAATGCTTAACATAAAGAGCAAAAGCTTTTGCTTGTTAGTCTAATGGGCTAATAATCTAGTAAGAAAAAACAAGTAAAACTATATATACCAATTATTACAGTATCGGTACTGTGATCAGGACCAGAACATTTAAATAAGTGAACTGATTTATGTGAAGTTTTACACTACAAATATAGGTTATTGTAGCTATAAAAATGCTTCAAATGTAATGCTAAAATAGATTTTTCTAAAGAAATGTTTTCAAAAAAACATGAATGGACATCTTAATATTTTTTAAACAGATGGCTGCCCTGCAGAGTCCCTTTTATGGTGACAAAATGAACTTGTACTCCTTGTGCAAGAAAATAGAACAGTGTGACTATCCACCTCTCCCTTCAGATCACTATTCAGAGGAAGTAAGTAATTTTCCTTTCTGTGAACAAATTCGTATTTTATGCAGTCATTCTATAGGTTCAGTAAGTTGGTAGATCTGTACTGAGTTATGTCATCTGAGGAGCTGGTCCTGTGAATTTTGTTCAGCTTGCCTAAATGTTAGTCTAGTATGCCATTTCTGGTCACTTTTAAATCATTGGATTTAATGGCTGGAACATCCAGTATTTTCTAATTTGTTTGAATTGTTAAGCAAGGGACCATAGTTCTCTATTGCACAGTGTGTGTGTGTGTGTGTGTGTGTGTGTGTGTGTGTGTGTTATAATGGGGGGTGTATATGTATACACATGAACCCCACTACAACACACAGCAGATTATATATATGTTCACCATATATATATTTTAAAAGCTTTCTAACAAGTATGATCAAATAGAGGTGCTTTTCCAAACAGCACAGTGAGTTCTGCTGCATGTTGTAGTGGTATTGAACTGTATATCTATATTATGTATATTTCTAAAAGCTCAACTATATGAGGTTATGCATTACAATAAATTGATGCAGTATCCCTTCTTCCATAGTCATCTATATGAGATTAAAATCCAGCACTCTAGCTCTCAGAGTTGTTTTGACTTCGCTTGTATCTACATTATAAAAATATCAGTATGTCACATTTGACACATTCCAAATATTAATGGCCCACAGCTGTAGTCACAGAAGATTTGCAGATTAGGATTATAGGGCAATACTCAGAGCTAATTTGAGATGCATATGCCCCCAAAGTATCTGCTTGATTCCATGCTAATAGTTTTTTACTGTCATTAATGCATCAATGTTTTGGCGGGTGGGGAGGTTGGGGAGACGTGGGGCGTGGGGGTGGGAATAAATTAGATGGGGGGGAAAAGAGAGTAAAATAGTTGCAAACATTTTTTCCAGGACCAACATAATAGGATGAGAAAAATATAAATGCTTGCGTGTTAATGTACTGAAGTGCTAGTTTTGAAATACTTTCCCACTTTGAAAGGAAGGGGGCAAAGCGATACAAGCGGCAAACCCAGGGAGACAGATTAGCAACCAATTCTAATTTAATTCAGTTCCATGAATTAAACATTGTGTTGGAAATTCATATAAACATTATATCTGAAATATTTTAATAAACATAAAGCTTTGTGCAACTTTGTTTATGGAATGGAAGTTGTAATCTGAATCCTGAATCTATTGTTTTCAAAGACAGTGGTGGGGCTATTAATAAAAGATTGCTGTCCAGTTTTTTGTTTTGTCACATTTATGGTGACATTTTTTTCCTCTCTGAAATAAAAACCAAACTTAAAAAGGCCAAGTAAATGACTTTTCTGAAGGGTTTAATGATGGTTGATCTAGTTTGTGCAGCGTATTTCTTTCTGTGGCTTTCCAATTAATTGTTTTACAATGGCCACTTTTAATTATTATTTTTTATAGAATACAAATATGGCAGTTCATATAACCAACTTCAGAACTGCAGGCCTAGAAATACAGTAGGGTGTGAACAATAATGCAAAATGATAGCAAGAATGTCAGGGGCCGTTCTTTGTTGTGTCATTCATGCTGTCTTCCTTTTTCCATGAAGCGCATGAATATTTCACATATCTGCATCCTCATCCTCTATTCTTCTTGACTAATTTTCAGACTGTCTGAATTTGCATTTCACATGGTAGCTGATTAGGAGATGCCGAGTGTAGCAGCGAAGCCTCAGCAGGCGGTTACCATGGTGACCTTCAGCAGGATTTTAATGATGATACCACTAGTGGTTCGTTGAAGTCGGCCTGCCTGCAGGGCTACTTCACTGCAGCTAAGTGTGAAGTTGGATATGCGGATTCTCAGCCAAGGGGCAAATATCAAAGTCTGGCCCAGATAGAAGGTCTTAGAGTTGGGAAGGGGAAATAGATTTCACTTTTACTTACCTCTGTATAGTTTCTTGTTTTGAAAGCAGATACAAAACAAAACATGTTATATTTTCTTCATTTCTAAACAGAGTATGCTCATACACTTCAGTTAAATCTTTTTTTATATATATATTTATTTCGGACTACTTGCTTTGTGATACAGTAAGAGAGCTAGAACTCCAATATCTGTTATAACATGGAAATAATTAATTAGCAAAAAAGTTAGCTGTCAAGTATTAATAGACAATGCAGTTGTGTTACTTTGATCTGTCCTAACATAAAGATTCATATCTGTTATAAAATAATTTGAAAAATAGGTGTTAATAAATAACTGTGTTCCCCAAAATATATTTTTTAAAGTTGAATGAAAATATTGTGCTGTTTTGGAAGTGCTAATGCAGAGACGCATTATGTGTCAGAGCACTATAGTATTGTAAACATTTCTTGGAAACTAGAACATTTAGATATCAAACTTTGTCCAGGTTGGAAGTACACCCAACTCAGCAGTAAAGTTCAGGTATCACTTGGTATGTTTACATAAGATGCTACTGCATAGTGATTACCACACATTTATTTAGTACTTGTGTAAGCAAGTACTAAATAAATGCACAGTAACAGGAGTTACCATGCAGTAGTGCTGGAGAACATCTTTTAAGTCACGCTAGTGCGCAGTAGCCTAATACTAACACACAGTAGATATTAGCACTGTTAGTGCTGTGATGCGCTACTGCGTGGTAATGTTTGGCTACTGCTTAGTCAGCATCATGTGCAGACGTACCCACTGAAACCTACCTGAATGCTGATATTCTCTGAGAATTAATTTGATGAAAGAAAAAACTCGCTATACATTGATTCATGCATCTTTTCAGACTTTACTTACATAATGCAGATCTGTTTAGAAAAACTTCCTGAATGCTAATTTTAATTAGATCTGAGGTACAACTGGCATGTAAAGTTTTGTTATCTGGTAACTGAATTAACTTGTTGCAGGTCTAACTTTCTATCATAGTATATTGTATTTGACATGAAAAAATGTGATGGAAATTTACCCCAAAACCTATAGCTTGAGGTCCACTGCTGTCTGTCCCAAACTCCTAGTGTGCTGACCAGTAAATTTCTAGTAAAGTTATAACATATTGCCCCAGCATTTGATTCAGAAGCCCAGATTTTCATGGAGCAGGTGCTTGGTAAAAATTAGGTTCCATTAAGGAATATCTAGGTAGATCATCACAGTTAATAGACTCAAGGGCTGAGTACAGACAGCCAGAAAGCCCAAAGCTCAATTGATCATTATTGATTCACTCTTCACAAGTTAGTCTAAACTGCATAGATTCAACCTTGTAGCAGGGCACTGTTGGTGCCTGCCACTTTAAGGGCTGAGCCAAGCAGCCAGCAGGTACTTGATGGCAGCGGCTGTTTTAGGTTTCTGGCTGCCTATATAAACACAGCAGTTTGCTGCTGGCATGCTAGGCAGAAACATCGCCTGGCTGCATACAATACCTGGAGGTAAGGACAGGAGCTGTAGGGGATGGTTGGGAGGCCCCTGGTCCTGGGCATGACCTAAAACTACACCCTGCTGGGAGTGGGTGGCCTGGTGTGGCTTCCAGTGGCACACAAGCCTCCAGGAAATGCCAAGCCAGTTACCACCCCAGTGAAAGGCAGGTTGGGGTGCCTTAACTCCAACTCCCACAACCGGGTGGGTTACCCCATAGAAGGGTCAAGAAGGTGGACCCAAGTTAGAGAGGGGGCTAGAGGCTCTGAGACCTGACTTGAAATCCCTCAACTGGTTGATGCTGGGGCCAGGACCAGAAGGGTCAAAAGGGCCAGGGGCCCACTGTGAGGGATGCGCAGAGCTGAGGGCCTGGGGTTTTTGACTGGCCTTGGAAGTGAGGCCAGGGCCTGTGGCTAAAGGTCCCAAGGGGGCCACGGCCAAGAAAGGAAATAGTTCAGGGAGCTAGGCAGCCCAGAATGAGGGCAGATTAGGCTGCCTGATTGGAGGGATCTAGTTGGGGATCTAGAATGGAGGATCTGGGGCCCAGTGTGGGGCCAGTGATGTTAAGAACAGTGGATACCATCTGTGAGGCTTGAACTGCAGTGTAGGGGAGGAATGGAGGTGCAGATAATGCCCCCTGGCATTAGGGCAAAAAAATAGGCAGCCTTCCGCCTAATTAATACCATAATTGTATATCATCAAGGCATGGCATACGAGAAGGCGGGCAGTTTGCCAACAAACAGGTGGGTGGGCCATTTGTAGACTGGCCCTGAGGAAGCCCCCTGTTACAAACCTATAAGCAAGTGAGCAAACATTCACTTTTGATTCCAGAAATGCAGCTACATGCCTAGAGTGGCCTGAGACAGAAGCCAGGGGGTGATAGAAAATGCCTCCCTGATCAGCTGGAGCAGACAGCGTAGGCCAAGGGTAGTCCAGCCACCCTGCAAGGTGGGGCTTGCCGGAGAGGTACAAGGAATCCTGGGTTGCTGGGGGACTGTGAAGTGATCTGGGACTGAAGTCCAAGTCTGATACTATATCCATCCAGGTTTATCTTAAACCAGTTTCAGACATTTTGAAAGAGGTTTATGTACACTGAACTGTTGTGTTACAGATTTCAACTGGTTCCCAATAACTTATGCCAGTTTGTGTGTAATTTCTGTCCCTACCCTTAGAAACAGGATATTAGGCTAGATTTTGGACTGACCCAATATAGCAATTCTGCTGTTCGTCATTTACATGAAAATGGTCACATGAAAGAGAGAAATGTGCCCATTATTGTGGTATTTGAGTGGTTAGTATTAAAGTGGTCTCTGGCTACTATACTAAAATAAGAAAAATAGGTAATATTCAGATTGTTTGTCTCTTACCATTTGAGTCTACCACTTATACCAGTTTGTGTAATTTCTGTCCCTCTCCAAGATAACTATTTTAAGATCTTAGCCATTGCATTTATCCACATCCCTTTTATGTATCGTGATTTGGGTGCTTTGTAATTTCTCAAAAGTACAGAGGTTTTAAAGAGATTTTGTACAATCACTAGAAATATTTAAGCCAAAAAAGGGCGAGCAGATTTAGGTTGGTAGTATATTCTCTGCTGACTTTCCTGTCTAGATGAAGAAAGGAAGCAGCAAGAGTCTCTTCGCTTTGAACAACTACAGTTTTTCTTACTTTAAAACTGGAATCTTTAACAAAATTTCGAGTTTTTCACCTGGCTAAGTGAAGAGTTCTTGCCATTAGTGGTTTGGGGTTTTTTATGACTTCAGGGACAAATTTATTTGGTGACTGACAAACCTGTTCCAGCTAAAGAAAATGTGGCCTGCTGCTCTTGTATCAGGCTCAGCTCCAGGCTGAAGACACTCATTGTACTAAAAACATGAAGGAGGTTAAGGAGAGAGCCAAAGAATGGCATAATTTGAGGATGGAATGGCAGGCCCTTCCAGCTCAGTCACAACTCTTGTCTTTCAGTGCATAGCTTTTTAGCCAGACCATGCTAGATAGGGAACATCAGTTTTCTTTCACCATAGCCTACTAACACTGGTATCCCATTGTCTGTTCCAAAGGTATTCTCAAATTCTGCTCATCTGAAATGTTGCATGCATCAGAGGCATTTGATAAAGAAGCCTCTTAGAGAAATAGATACTCCTTAATGTATATAAAGAAGCAGAATCCTGTATAAAAGAGTCCAACATAACTCCTGATTCCATACCTCTCAGAAGACTGAGGGTGTGGACAGAAGTAACAACTGAAACATTTTTAGCTGAAATGGCCTGGGAAATGTTTCAAAAGGGAACATTTCAGCCAGCCCATGTGGTGCCCCTGTTGGAACATTTCAAAACACTTTCCAGCCCAGGGGCACTAGAGGGAGTGGAGAATGTCTCTGGGAGAGTACGGGGGAGGCAGTGGATGGCTGTCCATCACCCCGATTTATGACTCTTTGAGCTCCATTCGACTTTTTCTCCTTTCCTCCCTCTCATCAGAGCAGAGAGCTAGAGGGAACTATTTTAAAAAAATCAAACATTATCAGTCATCCCTGAGTGCTGATGCAGTTGTAGGATGTAGGATCTTCAGCAACAAGGGACCCAACAACATGACTGGATTTTTCAACTCCAGTCCCTTCTATATCTCTGTTCTGAGAGGAAGGAGAGAAGAGAAAGCAGATTGGGGTTGGGAGTCATACTGTCAAGTTCTGCTGGCTTGTCTGTTGTCACTCAGCCTGTGACTGAGTGACACCTGCCCGTGGAGGTGGGGGGAGGGAGAGCAGAGCACTATGGGATTTTGGAAGACCTATGATGTCCCTATCATATAACAAGAAATGCTTCACAGTGGTACATCATTTAAAGAGGTACTATTTTTGGAGTGCTTCATCTGCTTTTGGAATGTTTCAAAGGACATTTACATTTGTCATTTGAAATGTTTTCAATTGTTAACTTCTGTCAACACCCTGATACAAAGCTTCAAAGAATCAGAGAATTCACTTCTTAGTGTTATTTCCGTAGTACAGTTTGGTAAATACAACCACTAGACCAAAATTTGGGGGCTGAAATATGGACTTGCAGGGGAATAGATGTTCAATTTGAGGGGAAGATCACCAAGTCTTTCAAGGATTGTGGGTCTGTAGTAGCAGCTTTTATCATCCATTTGTCAGTTTCTGTGAATGCCACTTCCATTTGTAGCGGGCATCATAAGAAATGGCACAGAATGACCTGTCTAAGCAAAGCACCCTATTGTTTTCATATTTTAAATCTCTTTGAAGACTCACTTCAGGTGTGTTGTGCAATATTTTTCATTCCTCTATCTATGGCTATACGTTTTAGTTCTGCAAGGATTTTAGCATGACTTTTATGTACTGAGCAGTCCAGTTGACTTCTCACAGGCACAGAGTGAGTACATGTATATGAGTCTCTATGGGACCACAGCTGTATTTGGGAAAGATTCAATTTTATATCTTTCTCCTTTTCAAAAGGGGTCAGTTCTCAAGATTCTGCAGAATTGGGACTCTAGACTTTCCTACTATTTTCAGTGTCATATATAAGACATCCATCCCAGTTGCTGTGCAGCTGCTTCTGAGTTTATTGATATATCTGTCCTCTGTTTCAGCCTCCTACTTATTTTATATAGGATTGAAGACCTATTTCATCACATAATTTGTATTGAAAAATAAGAGTTTTTTATTTATTAGAAATAGTTTTAACATCATCACTCTCTCTTCCAAATGATCTAGCCCAGTGGTTCTCAACCTGTGGCCTGCAGACCCCTGGAGGTCTGCAGACTATGTCTAAGGGGTCCATGAAACATAACTATGATCAATCAAAAGTATGTGAATACGCACACATGCAATTCAGAGGGGTCCATGCCTCCATTTGAAATTTTTTAGGAGTCCACAAATGAAAAAATGTTGTCTAGCTCATTATGATTCACTTTTGTCAGTGAAACAGGATTTTATATTTTGGCTGTTAAAAGCAGTATAATTTATCTTAAATTCCTATGATTAGTGTAACATATTTAAAGGATTCTAATATCAAATCTATTACAATTTATTTAAATTGAAAATCCTTTTATCCTTAAATTAAATTGCTACCTTTTCAACAGTGAAGTAACTGTATTACTCAAAAACATCTGCATTTAATAAAATATTGAAACCCCCTGTTGAAGAAATGAAATCAGCCTTCTGTAGATTGTGTAGATTCATTGCAAAAAATTACATGCAATATAAAGGCTGACTCTGAATGTGCAAAGCACATAACTGGGAAAAAATGTTTTACAGAAGAATACAAGCAGTCTTGTTCAGGCAACTTTTAAGTTTTCTGATATGCAAGTATTTGAATTTGTAGTCTTAACCATACAGAAATATAACTTGTATTACTCTGATTTATGCATTTTGGGGCCACTGCTACTTGAAGGCAGATTTGAATATGTAGCCTTTTGTACCTTTGAAGAACCATGGTACCAAGGTTTCGCTATATTTGCTGTTGAGCAGAAGACAAAATTCCTAAGGTTTTCTTATTCCCCAAAAGGTAACAGGAAGTAGTTAAAAAGTCTGGTAACTTTTCTCCTGAATGCCTTCTAAATTTGTGAACTCTGAAAGAACAGTGAATTGACAGAATTATACGTACATGATACGTAGTCTAATGATAAAAACATGCACTAGTATGGTAAGGGGGAGGGCAACCTGATGTGCTGTACTCCTTTTGCTTTCTACCCTATACCCCTTGCCAAATCTGCTGCTCTGCTTTCTGCTTCCTTTCCTATTTGTATTCCCTGCTCCCTCCCCCATCTACTGCATGCCACATCTGTGCCATTTATGGTATATGTGCTGCATGTTGGCCACTCCTTTAGTAGTAGATAGAAACATTCTTGAGTATGTTTCTGTCAAGAAGTTGTGCATTTAAAAGAATATTATGCTGAATCCAAAACCCACTGAAGGGTTGCTATCACATCACACTTTTTACACATGTGGAATCATTACCATGATTCAATTTAGATATATGCACCTAAACTTATTCACAAGCATGCGGAGTTGAGACCAAAATATTATCTACTTTTTCTTGACAGTACTCTAAAACAAGGGTTGCCAACCTGCGGCACAGGTGTCACGGCAGCCTCTGTGAGCAGCATGCATCAGGTTAAGGAGAAGACAGGCAGCACAGTGGCAGACAGGACAGGGAGCAGGAAACAACACAGCAAATTGGGCATGGGGCAGAAAGCAGAGCAACAGAGCAGGCAGGGAACACAAGACTTGGAGCAGAAAGCAGAGCAAGTAGGGGAAGAGGATTGGAGTGGCACTTGGGAAGGGTGCAGCACTAAATTGTGCCACACTTAACCGAAGGGTTGCTCTAGAACATGGTTCTAAAACGTTGTAAAAGTAAAGAGAGAGGTCCCATATACTATAAAACTGAATGCAGTTCTTCTACACTTTCACAGTTTCAGTCTTATTTATTTAAGAAGGTGAGAGAACACTTTTTTCAACTGCTAATATTTGTTGACTTCTTACCCATTATTTTCCTTTTCCAGCTACGACAATTAGTTAATATGTGCATCAACCCGGATCCTGAGAAGCGACCAGACATAACCTACGTCTATGATGTAGCAAAACGTATGCATGCACGCACTGCAAGTAGCTAAACAAAGAACAGATTATGAAGAAATGAGTGCAGAATGTTCAAGGATTTTAAGCATATTTTTTGCCTGTTACATAAATGTGATTATTCAGAGCTGACTGACGTGCTATGATTTGTAAATCAATTTAGACCCAAACTTTATGTTTGTTTTTTTTAAATGAATTTGCAATTTTGAAACATAGATTTCAGTGTAAGTAATGGAATGGATTTAAAACAAAGCTTAACATACAAAATAGTAGTTCCTAACATTTTTAAAGGTGAAATGATTTTAGTGTATTTTTCTCTTTAAAAATTGTATTTTATTGGGATTCAAAAGTCTAAATAATCGTTAAGTTGCAGTTTTGCACAATACTGATATTAGGCATGTAACATCAAAGCAAAATATCTGACATTTTCTCACCTTTCCAATAACTTACAGAGGTGAAAAATAAGCATAATTCAGTAAATTTATTTTAATATTTTTATTTCCACAGAAACACTTTGAAGTTTATTGTATTTTATAGTGTGGGTGGTAATTTGCAGTTCTGTTTTTCAAGGTCAATGTAGACAAAAATCCTCATTATCTGTGTGGTCTAAATGCAACTTTTAATTTAGGGAAAAAGTTTGAGGGAAGTTGTCAGTCAGACACTGAGAAATCTTTGTATCTTGTCCTTTCCCCCTTAAGTTACAGTAGCATAAATCAACCCAGAGTGTTTGCTTTGAACATTGGTGTGGCTGATTTGAAGTCCCGCATCCTGAAATCTGATCTCTGTGAGTAGATGCACCTATGCAGTAGTCTGCAAACCTGATTAGGCCTGCATAGTCAGAGCCTGAGACTTATGCAAACTTCTGTTGTTTTTTTTTCCCTGTGCAAGCATGTGTCTCTGTCTTAGCAGATCAGATTGAAAGATAAGGGCTTTAAGTTACAACTCCCCAGGTATTTATGTTTGTTTCTGTTGTAGATTTTGTTTTTTATAAATCCTTTGGATCACCTGACAGTAATATATTTTAAATTTCTTTTAAAATACATTTTTAATTCAGAAACCTGTTGGCAAAACTATAATTGTAATACAAATGTATGCTTCATTAAATACATGATTTTTATATACTGTATTTACCTGGTGCTGCTTCATCTATACAATCTATTTTTTTGCAGATTATATTTGAAAATATCTTACCAGTATTTTCAGTTTAAAAGCATGTGCACAGTATGTTGGTTAAACTCTAGTATCACTCATTGTCTATACATGAATGACTTATTTTATTGGCAAGTTAAAGGAAATAAACACAGTACTTTTATATAAAAAATGTTCAGGGAAGTTGAGATCTGATTCCTCTGAATTTGAGATCATCTTTTTGGCAAACATACCAAGCTATCAAAATGAATCATTGCTGTAAGATTGACACAGAAAATTGTATTGATATCAGTTATGTTTTTGAGTTTTGAAGTCAGTTAAATTTTTATTATATAACAATATTAGGGAAAAGTAAACTTGTAGTACTCATGTGTAAATATTGGTCTGTATACATTCAATTCACTATGCATTCAACATTTGCATCTTTGTTTCTCCACATTTCCTGTAATAAAGTTTTCATGGTCAGTATGTGGCATAATGAACACAGTGCCTCCATAGTTCTGTGTCTTTAAAAAGAAAGCTAAACAAAACCTTTCACATGTACTGAAAAATGTTCAAAAGCCCACAGATGGATTCTTACCCTTTATGTAGTCTGTGAAATCAAATTAATTGGCTTATTAAAGAAAGATACTATGAAAATGAACTCCATTTGTAAAAATTCAAAAATATTTTTCAACATAGGGGCCAGAGCCTTGCTTTAGCGTTTAGCTACATAACTTGGATCAGCTGAAGATCTAGCACATAATTTAGTGTCAAAGATGTTTTATTGGAGTATGACTTCTCAGTTCTTTACAAGTGGCATGTGTACTAATCTTTTAGGGCTTCTATGGGCAACTCATACATGTTAAACTGCTTGTTTTTAAATGTGGGCAGCATTGGGTTCATGCTTTGTCCATCTCTATGGCATCCTTTACTTTGCATTTCTATTGAATAGCATATGATTGGTTTTAAAAGATTAATGTTATGTATGAAGGGTATTTCAGAAAGTATCAACAATTTTGAAATAAAATAATTTTGTGTGCAGTGAGCAAGGAAACTACATAGCAGCAGGAAGCACTGGTGGTGGCATTGTTGAACACACCTATTGTTTACAACTAGGTAGAGAAGTGATGTGATCCAGTAAACAATCA
Organism: Crocodylus porosus; assembly: GCF_001723895.1. Taxonomy (NCBI): domain Eukaryota; kingdom Metazoa; phylum Chordata; order Crocodylia; family Crocodylidae; genus Crocodylus; species Crocodylus porosus. Next base: position 5,333,424 of record NW_017728907.1, on the reverse strand, counting down.
TTGCGTACACAAGAGTTTTATTTTGACATTGCTATTACTTTCTGAAACACTCTGATACCATAACAGTAGGGTGAAATGGAAAATGAGCGAAATCATTTGTACCAGAGTAAGGAACAAGGTAATATTTGCTTGAATGGCAGCACTAATTGTTCATGTACAAATATATTCTAGCCATTCTTTTAATTTATTTTTAGAGAGAATGGTTACAAAGGTTTGGAAAAATATAGAGTGAGGTTATTTGTATCAGATGTGCTGTCCATTTTAACCTCAAATTAGGTCAGACACATTTTTTTTTCCTGGGATAAAACGAACCTTTTAGGGAAAAATTACTTCTGAAAAGGTAATTGTAAGAGAGTGATGGCAATAATTCTGAGTTTGTAAATGGCCCCCTAAAACATGGAACATATTTTTTTCATGTTGGTATTCATAAATTAATCTTATTCTGTGTAAAATATGTAATTACTTCAATTTCAAAAGCAGTAAAATGAATTGTGTATGGTTGATTGCATTAAGTATCTTAGGTGTTTGGAGGCAGAAAGAAGATAGAAATGATGGGCAACCTAGTTTCACATGCTAAAGTTTACAGCAGGTAGTTAAAGTTTACTTCTGTTTAAAGGTTGGGTTCTGGAACTTTTATGTATGGTATGTAGCTCTTAATGCAGGTGTTACCTCTGAGAGTCAATGGTATTACTCATGTGAGTAAAAACTACAGAACATATCACTTAATAAAATACTTAGCAGGATACTAGACTGGTAAATTTAGTAAAGACAAATTCAACCACATTTTAAAATATCTTCTATTATAAAACTCCATTCTAGTGTCTGTGTACTGTTGACAGTGGTGACATTTACCAGAATATCCATTTGAACCTGTTACGTTAAATGCACATTTTTAAAAAGGAATACATTACATTTACAACCAAAATGTGTAATTATTCCCTGGCATATATTTCATTAGTACTGTAATATTATTGATTTCATATGTGATACACTGTTTTTATTGTGCTTGAAGCACCCTGACTGAAAAGCCTCTGCCACTGGTCTTGAATGTGCCTTTGCTATGGAATTTCATAATATAACTAAAGCGGATAAAAATAAGTATGATGCAAAACCTGTATATTTTGCACAATACTTTCTCAAATCTTTCTTATTACAGATATGGATATTACACTAGATAGGTCCTGTCTTGTGGATAATCTTTTTTGCCAGTGATTCTTTATAGGTGACTTCTACTGAATGGCACAAGAGAAAGTATATCAACAAGCACAGAAGGTATGTTCACAAATACTAAAAAACACTGCCTTTGTATAGTAAGCTTTAAAATAACTTAATTATTCATAATAAACTGAGGTCATCTCTGAAAATCGTGAAAGTATATGCACCATAAAAAGTCACTCAAACCTGAAAGTTAGTCTTTGTGAATAGACCTTATGCTTTCATTGGAGTCCATTAATTTCAATGGACTCTGTGTACCCAACATAAATAAATAGTATCTCTTGTACAGCATATGCAAATGATTTCTTTGTACAACCTGCCAATTATTTATCATTTTTGCGCACATGTTGCTGCTTTTTATTTTTCTTTGCTATATTTAAAGATCAGGCAACCAGTCTAGCATTAATATTGGGGTACAAATTATAATAATAAGGCAGGTGTACAAAAAGACCAAATATAATGTTCAGAGGAATGGAGAAGGCTGGTGTTTCACTGATGAAATGAAATCAATTTGTACATCAAGGTATAGAAGTTTTGATAGTGGCTCAAAATTGGGAAGACAGTAGTATTCCTTGTATTAATGGTTCTCAGTATTCCCAGAATGGGTCTGAAAAATTACAAGAGGTTTTATTGCAGCAGTCGACCCAGTCTCTGTTTTAGCTGCTACTACTAATAGCTTTCCTATTGGAATGGTGATATGCTAATCAGGGTTAGGGTATCTTCTTCGTTACTTGTCTTGTCTTTTAAAATAACTTATGTCCTAAGCTTGTTCAAGCCCCTTTAACCCCCAAATCTAGTCAGTATTAGATATGGGGGCTAAAGGGGCTTGAACAAGTTTAGGACTAGTAATCACTGAGGAAAGTCGCATATTCCCAAACTCCAAAACTCTGTGGTTGGTCTGTAAACCACAACAGACCTTGGAGACAATGGCCTTTGTGACTGGCCAAGCCCAGTTACCAGCTTCAACTTTCATTTTCAGTAGATTTCACCTTCGCTAGAACTGAGGTAAAACAAAGACATTTAGGCTGTCCACATTTTTTTAAAACCATATAAAGTTTTGTAGGGGGGTCTTCAGAGTTCTTTCCTAAACCCTGTTCTTCTAGTCCTCTCTTTTATATTCACCAGAGAGGGAAATATTCCTGCTGATAGTCCAGCACACTTATCTCCTGCTTTTTCTTGAAGTCCAGTACAATCTTCAGAAGTATCACAGTGAGCCATTGCCTCTTCATCTAGTATTCCTTGCAGCTCTTGATGACTGCTTCTTGTTTCATTCTTCTCCAAGCATAGAGATGGAACTGGGTTTGTGTTTCCTACTGTTTGCTTATTCCAAGTCCTCCAAAATTTTGATGACCACTTATTAAAATTATTTCATCCCATGCCCCACCAAAGGACCACTGCTGTTGCCTCTATCCCTGCCTCTATCCCTGCTTTATCTATGACTTTACTAAACACTTATATCCTTCCTGTCACTTTATCAAGGGAAGCTTCAGTTTTTATATTGACAACCAGTATGACTCCACTATCTGCCACTTCCTTTTTCTAACCACCTTCTTTGATTTCTCATTTTGGACAGACTGTTTCACTGCCTCAGTCACTCCCATGACCTTGTCTTTACTAAACACTGTTCTCTTTATGATCTCTCATTTCTGAAATCTCTCTCTCTGATCACTACCTACTTTCTTTCAGCATCTCTGTCTTTCTCTCTCCTCTACCCTGTCACTCACACTCCTTTTGTGATCTCCAGTCTGTTAACCTTTCTGACTTCTCTACTGCTCTCAGCTGCCTCCTTCCCTCCCTGGTCTCACTCCCTTTAGACTTAGGGGGTCTCTCTTTCCTTTCTATACCGTCCTCCACACAGGGCTACTTTGGTTCCCTCTCAAGCCGTTCACTCTTCCCATCTGCTCCTCCAAATTTCCCTTCTTGTATATTATATGTACTTCTGCACTTCTAAGCGTCTCTGGAGAACATCCTGGGATCATGCAACTTAGCCCATTGCAAGTTCATTCTTTCATTGCTCAGTTCTGCCTCATTCTTTTCTGAACAGCATTGTTAACTTATATTAATGATACTAATTGACTTTCACCAATGCCTTCCTTCTTTTCTATAGTCAGTTCTTTCCTTAAACCTTCTTCCCTTCCACCATATGTCTTCTGTTCATAATCTAGCCACCATCGTCAAAAACAAACTTGACATCACTGGGCAAAATATTTCTTCTACCATTTCCTCTCATTATTTTTTAACTTCCTGTGTTTTGGCTTCTAACTCTGCAGCCACTAATGCTAACATCCAGTCTCTCTCTTTTGGTGTACTTGTTCCCCCCTTAACTGACTTCTTTCCTTTATCTATTAACTGTTTTCTTTCTTCTTTCTTTTCTTCCACATACAAGCTTATTTTTATTTCCCTTATCTTTGATAAAATACCATCCTTCCACTGATTCTGCACCTACTCTTTGTTTTCTCCTTATCCCCATTTCCAGCATTTTTTAGGTGTATCTCTAGCCTTTTCCCTTTGTTCATCAATTTTGGACAGACTGTTTCACTGCCTCAGTCACTCCCATCAGTTTTCATGGTTGATTTGATGGTTTTGATATGCTGCTTTAATTTGGATACCCAAAGACCTACTCTTCCCTCCTCAGCCTTTAGCCTAATATTACATCTTAAACTTCATCCCTGACATCTCTGGGATATTAAGCCAGTGTCTCAGATTCATTGATTCCAAGGCTGAATTTCTCTTTCCCACCTTGTCTTTTATCTGATACCTTTCCTGTCTCCAGGGCCACAGTCTTGTCTGTGTTCTCTTCCATTCAGAACCACTACTCATTCTCTTACAGATTTTGTATTGTGTTTTCTCTTAAGTAATTATAGACTCTCCTCTCTGCTCCCTCTCCTGCCTGTGAAGAACATTTCCATTAATTGTCTCTCATCTTGATTATTGTAACCTTAGATTTGGGTGTGGTTTCCTCCCTCACTTGCCAGGCTGTCCAAAATGCCATGAGAAAAGTACAGTTCTGGAACATTAATGCTTTAAGATTTCATTGGGGCTACGTGTGTACATTTAGGTACGTGCTTCAGTTCTTCATTGAAGGATGCAATACTCTGCATCTTGCAAGATTGAATATTCCGTGCTTTGGTTGTCATTCTCCTACTTTTAGCAATGTTTATTTGGTATGAAACCTTGTACAACTAGATCAGTTTTCAGATGATATTTTCCTACAAGACCATTAAAAACGATCTACTCTTCAGGTCATTCATACTTATATTTACCTGTACTGGTTTCCTTCTCCTTCTCTTGTATTTCCTTATCCAACTTGGAGTATATCTGCACTGCATTTAGTGATGTGGCTGTAGTGCATGTAGATGTATCAAAGGTAGATTTCACTAGCCAGCTCAGGTTCCCAGTAGCAGTCTATCTGCAGCATGGAACACAGCACAGACTAATTACCTAAGTATTTATGCTGCTGCTTTGGTCAGTATTGCATCCCGTCTTGAGCTGCTATAACTAAACTGCGGTTGGTATTTGAGATAGCTGAGTTAAAGGTAATTTGGGTATGTCTCCACAGTCAGCAGAGTAACTGTAGTTAAAGTAAGGTGTTCTGGGTTGATTGACCAGTGCATTTTTTTTCAAATTACTTCAGCCTTTTCTTCTGTTCTTGGCTGCAGAAGAATGTGTAGAGTTACCTAACAATGTTGAATTGGTTCTTCTGGAACTGGTGCATAAAGGCCTTTCATCTCCGCCTATCCGAAATCCTATTTTAAACAAGAAAATGAAAAGAGATGAGACAAATTCTGTCCCTCATTGAGCCCTTTTTTTTACCTATATAGAGAACTAAATGAGTGTCATACTGAACAGAAACAGCCGCCCTAAATAATGTGCTTATTAGAGGTGAGGCATGGGTATTCCTGTATTACCTCTGTCTTCTGGTATTGGAGTGTATTAGGAGAGGAGGTTAGGGCTTACTTTTCAGGCCTGTGCTTTCTGTCTTGAATGTATCATGAGGCATGGCCCAGGATTTTTAGGGGTACTAACAATACCAAAGCCAGATATATCCACATTTATGCACTTGCCTAGTCATCTTGTGACAGGCCACAACTGAGATCTGATCTTACATTTTAATGTTGGGTGACTAAAAATATTTTAAGTTTTTGGTATATCTGGTTTATCAAAAAAGCAAGACTCACAGCTGGGGACCTTCAATCCATGAAAAAACTCCCTATTTGCCTTAAATATGCCATGTGGGTGTTCTTCTGTACATCTCACAGATAACTTCATATTGTAGTTGTAGTTCTTTGCTCCATTGTGACTACAAACTAAAGATTCATCTTTAGTCAGAGTACTGCATTTTCTAGTAGTATGCCTTATTTTAAGGAGGATTGTTTTTCATTTTTGTCTCTGCTTGTTCTGACTGGTGGTTTTGTTTATATGTTGCTAACATTGTATTAAAATGTAAGTCAAACATCAATTTTAATGAAGTGTTCAGAACATTTTATTTGCTGAGACAATTGTTCGTCAAGCCAAATAGTACACCGTACATATGTTCACAGTGCTACTGTATGCCATATGACACCTGTACTTTATTCATGTACCACTGAAGTGTAAAATAAAATGTAATAAAATATAAAAATGACAGTCCTATGATTTTACAGCCCAACATTTCTATAACTTGGATGTTCAGTATTGTTATTTGCTGAATGTAATGCTCTAAATTGTACTTTGCCAGAAATGCCCACCTGGGTGGTATAAGGAACCTGGGAAACAAAGATAACATAATTCTGGAGCTCCTCTCAAGGAAAGTAGCTTGGGCTCATTAGATCAGAGCCAGAAAGCGTGTGGGAGTGTTTCTAATGGGAAGTCTAAAACACATTTTTAGTAATACTTTTTCTTTTTGCCTCCTCTCCTTACTTCCCTCCTGTTTTTTAAATCCCCCCCAAAATTTTAGTTTTCCATCATGCCAGAAACCTGTTCTTGGGAGATTATTAGTCAAACAATAACCTATATCCCTCAGCTGCTTCTTGTGATAAACCTCACTCCACGTCTGTGCAGCACAAACATAATTGTTATGCAGAGTAGTAGTAACTTCCTCATAGTCATTGGCATGATGTAGAATAGTATATGCTTTACAGGATTGTTACTTACCTCATGCAACTTACAGTGATTACAAAGTGTTACCTAGTGCAGGGGTTGGCAACCTATGGCCCAGAAGCCAGATGCAGCCTGCAGAACTGGCTTTGACAGCAGAACTCTTTCCCTGTGCCATGTCACAGTCAGCCACCTGGGGGAGGTGAGCTGTCTCTGCATCACGCTGCGGTCAGCTGCGTGGGGCTCTGGCAGAAGGGGAGCTCTGCTGTGGAGCACCAATCTGGCACGGGTGGAGGAGAATTTTTGTTGCACCACAGTGCAGCTGAACGGTGGGAAGAAGCAGCAGTGGCAGAAGCTGGATCCTAATGTCTGCCAACCTCCAACTTGAGCTGGGTCATCCCGGCTGTTTCCACCCATTTCTCTACACTGGAAAAAGTTGCCAACTCCTGACCTAGTGAAGTTGATGTAAAGGAGTTTTTGCAAGAAGTTGTCTAGATACTCCAAGGCACAGGAGCACCCCATTCTATACAAATCTGCCTCATCTGTTTGCACGGCTCTTGCATTATTGGAAGGGAGCAACAGGCACATCATCTGAGAGTGGAAAACCAAGGGTATTATATAAACGCAAATCTCTTATGCACATCAAGCCCATCATGGTAGAATTACTTCTGATTTGCAGTCATTTGGGATGACTTATTATAGCTTACTAGTTAAAAGATGGGGAAGAAAGAAGTTTCAGATACTTCATAACTTGTACTCTTGAGGAAAGATACAGTAAAGATAATTTAATATTGAAAACATTCGTTACTTATTCTGAGCAGGAATGCTTTTTGATGTTTTTGTTTTTATAGGTTATTTAACATATCTCCATTCTGTGGCCTGACACAACAATGAAAATTGCCGCCTAAGATGAACTTTCCCTCACCAGACAGAAAGCGATTTCAAGGCATTTTTTCGAAAACGGGAAGACTGATCAGTGCATATATTTTGGTGTCTAAATATTAATTTATCATACTGGTGCAACCAGAGCATCATGATGGCCTCAGATCTAGCCAGGGAACAAGTCTACTGGTTCACAACTTGTGCTATACAGCCATAAGACAGCCTTCCGAGTTTTCCCTAACAAGCTCTTGCCAGGAGAAGGTCAGACAATGAAGTGACTGCAGAACTCCTATGTAGAACGGCAGTTCCCAAACTCTGACAGATTGCGCACCCCAGTTTAAAACCCTACATCCTTAAGTACCATCAGCAAATTTTTGGCATATAACGTAATTATAATAAATTTGTTTATGTGTACCACTGACAGGTTGTCTGCATATACCACTGGTGGTACACGTACCACAGATTGGGAACCGCTGGTGTAGAGTTTTCTGGTCCATGTGACGGGCTTATGAGATGTAAGGCTTCTGGGCCTATGTAAGTTATACCAGAGGCTGTATGGTAATGCTGTAACTATACCAGAAGCTGCCTCAGGATCACGAACAGTGGAAAGTAACCTTTAGCATCAGCCTTTCCTACTCCGAGGTCCTTCCCCAAGCATACTTACCTAGTAAAAATCTGGTCCATGATCTGCAGCCTAAGAACTCTGATAAACCTTTTTATACTAAAACGCCCGTTGACTTGGATGAAATCAAGCATGGTCTACATACAGTTTTTGTACTAGTATTATAAGTAATACTAGTTATTATAGTTAGAGGTGATTGTTTTTTCTTTTAACCAATATAATTGCTACATAGATGTACTTATACAGGTAACATCATCAACTGTCAGGAGTGAAGTGAGGTCTGACTGATGGACATAAGACTGCCAGTTCTTTGAATGTAGTTTTTGGAGGAAGGTGCCTTCCCTTTCCACAAAGCTTTGAGTCCTGTGCTGAACCTCAGCCATTCTGTAACATTGAATCTTTCCTCTAGTTGAAATCCTAGCCAAGGTGTTTGCAAGTGAACCAGTAGCTAGTTTAATGTAGCTGAAAAAGTACTTCTGTATTGAATGAAATCTGAACCAAAATAATGTTTTCACTTTAATTGATATGCAGATCGAGAAAACAGATGAATTAAAAATCACAATAGAGAAGTCTTTGCTTATATATTTTGCTATTTTTGGTGGAGGATCTTAAGTCTGACTAGATCAGTTGATATTATACATTTTGACTTCAGTTATTCCTTTCTCTGTAAAGGAATTATGCTGATTTTTGCAAATTGAGGATTTTGTCCTGATTTTTCTTTGACCACTTAGCTTCCCCTCATGTCATTGCATCTGTTGATAAGTTGAATATAGTTTTTTAAAGGTAGAATTTTTGCAGGTAGGCAACTGAGATTATTAAAAATAATGCTGAATCCTCAGTCCAGTAGAAGGGAGAGGGGGATACAGACTTAGCTTTGTTGTTTCACTTTTAGTTCATACCTCCACACCCCTTTGAATTAAAGGAGACTCTCAACAGTGAATTTTTCTCTGTCAGTTTGACAGAGCTGTTTTACCTTAGAGAAATAATAATAATAAAAAAAACCCCTGTTATTTCTTACATCTATTGTAGGGCTAGACTTTTATAAAATATTGCCAGTTTATACATAGAATGAGGTATAGCTATAAATTGATCTGAAGTCCACCAGATACGCTTTGTGCTGTCTATCACTTTATCTCACTATTGCACTGTGTAGCGTGTTTATGAACATGACCATCTCTTCCATGTTAAACATCTGAAGATGGCCTTATTTACACAAAATGTTAAGCTTATATCTTTATAAATCTCTTGTGCCTAAAAATGAAACAATTATTTGGTCTTGCCAATAGATCTGCTTCCTCTATATTGGTATCAGTGATAACTATGGCTGTTAGCAAGACTGACACTGATGCAAGCTTCATTAAATAGAGCCCTGCTGATACTGGCCATTGATCGAACAGCTAGCACAGGTGTACTTGGCTACAATATTTCCTCCCCCTACTCTTTACTTCTCTCTGGGGATAACCAATCAGAAGAAATGACCCACTTGCCTGGAGTTTTTAGAAGCAGTATGCAGTTTGATTTCAATTGTCAGCCCAGCTCCTAACACTGTAAATCAAATCCTAATCTGATGAGGGCAAAAGATCATGCAGTTGGCTCATCTCTTTGTTATGGCTGCTACAATATTTGGTCTTTCCATGTGATACAATAAACTTCAAGGAGATCTTGTAGCAGTGCATAAATGTGATATTTGAAAGACATTTTGTTCTTTTAGAACTAGAACATTGTTAAAAAGGTGATTGTTTTGAGTTATATTTGAATTCCCTTTTTAAGAATGCAGGCTGTTTAAAGCTAGTATAAGATTTGAGGCATTTTGTTATAGTTGTAGATTTGCAAATCTTTTGTCTTGCCAGTATCCGAGTTGAAGATCAAATGCCAATGTGAATAAAACAGATGATATTAATTTCATTTCCTTGAGATGGATTGTACCACTTTCCATACAGATCACATTCTTTCATCCTTTTTACTATATTCAGCCCTAGTCTGAGTGACTCCAACTTTAGCAGCATGGATATCATATCAAAAGTGTTCTAGGAGTATGCAAAGTGTGATAATCATCTTTGTTGAACATCCTAGGGTTTTTTTATGCTGTAGGATGTAGGGAGTTTTTTTTCCTCTCCCTATAAGGTTGCTTCTTTGTATGAGATGTTTGGCATCATTGCTTTATAATATGATGGCAATAGCAAAAGACTCCAGTTTGAATCAGAAACGCACTGTGCTAAGTTCTTTATAAATACATATGAGAAGTTCCTCTATACTATAGAGTTCATGATATAGTAAACAAAGCTGTAGTCTTTGTAGTAAGGTATTGCATATGTAACTGGGGCTGCTTTTTTTTTTTTAATTCATTGTTGTCCTTAGCTAGGGGTGCTCAACCTCTGACCTATGGAACAGATCCACCCCACGGTACTGTGTCATCCAGCCCCCAGGGCTCCTTATGGTTCAGAAACTTGGTAGCAGGGGAGCAGAGGCACTACACTCCCACTGCCGTATTTCCAGATGCATGAAATTATGGGCTCTCCTTGCCTGATCCCAGCATGTAGGGCTGGGACGAGGCAATGCCAAATGCCCAAGGCTTACTCCTGGCACACATGGGGGTGTGAGGGGGTAGAGGAGAGTGGTGCTTGATACAGAAGGCCCAATTTTGGCTCTCAAAGCAAGGAGGGGGAAGTGCTGGACCTCTAAGCCTGATTCTGGTGTACACAGCTCAGTCTGGTCTGTGGACCAGTCCTGCAGCACTCGTCTGGCCCTTGGGACTAAAAAGTTTAGCAACACTGCCTTTAGCCATTTTTCCACATGGCATAGCATAACAAGGGGTGGGCAAATGTGGAACAAGAACTGGGGGCACCAGAACAGAAGTGGGGACTTAGGGCTCCAGCCATGGGGAGCAAGACTAACCTGATTAGCCTGTCCTGCCTCCACTCCCCTATCCCAGGAGAGAGAATTTCTGCAGGGGTAGGAGAGAGTGAAGCATTCATACAGTTAACCCCTAATGCCGCCGCCTCCAGCAGCAGTTATTCCTCACTGACCCAGGGCACAGACCCTACCAGTTATGTCTCTGCTACATGCAGTTACCCTGGCTTCTCTTCCAGAAAGTACATTACAGCTGTGTGTTTTGTATAATCATAACATGGTTGTTTCTTGCTTTATTTTCCCCAGCCCTAAAAATGGGCACTGTGCCAAAAGCTTCTCTAACAACTCTCCCATCTATATAGTAGGTCCTATAAAAGATCTCACAAAAAATCCCTCACTTCTCTCATTTCCTGGACCATCATGGCTACAACAAGACTCAAACCCTGTATAATCACAAGGAAGTTAGAATTTGGTCCTTTGTTTTCTTTCTTTTTTCCTTTTTTATAGCTGGGACAAGAATATCACATTAATAACTATTGAAAATAATAATTATAATTTCTCTATTTTTCATCCCAATTTGAACTAAAGACCCTCCATTTAAAATCCAAGATAGTTTTTGGGATGAACTGAACTGACTTACTCGAACTCAAAACTCTAATTCAGTTAGCTTCCCCATCAATTTTTAAAGTGGTATCATTGTTATAGTGAATCTAAATAATATTTTAGATCTCGATACTGTAAATAACTCTTTTTATTAAATCATTAGAGTAAAATGCATAGACAGTGGGATTGCAGTAAAATTAATTGCATTTTTTCAGGGCTTTCTATTATTGTCTTTATATTCACTCTTTAAGGGCTTACCAAAGTTGAATTGCAATATTTCATTCCTGACGTTTAATCCATGGAAATGTCCTTGGAGATCTATTATTCCCTTAAAATAATTTATGTGTACTCTAGAATGATTGCACCCTGCTGAAGGTATATCAGGATCGTTTTTGCTTTGCTGCAGAACATAAAATAGGAAATATGTGTCTCATTTGAAAACTGTTTCAAATAATCATCATATTAGAAACATAAGTGGTCTCACAGAAGCTGTTTAAAATACACATATAAAACACAATTATATAAATATACAAACTGTTTATAGGATTTTGATAAAAGAGGATTCCAGCAAGAACCTTGCATGTCATGGCTTTGATCTTTAGTTATTATGTTTCACAAAGCAGTTGGAAATAACCTGAGCAAGTTGGAAGTGATGCAAGTGTCTCTGAGCACAAATATATCTATCTGTTCTTATATATAGGCAACTGTGTCAGCCCTTGAGTTCAAGACCTGTATGTGTGATGTCTTGTACCTTTTATGGACACCAGCTTCTGGAATTTAGGAAGATAAATAAATAGCAGTTAAGGTATACACTCTAGAAATGCTCTATTTGGTGCTATGTGCAGCAACCCCACAACACATACCTTTGAATGCTGATACTAAAAGTCTTCAATAGGACTGTCCCTAACTACCTAAAATACTGTTTTTCTTTCTGTAACTGTCTCCTAACATGGCAGCTGCATTTTTTTTTGGAATAGTGACACTTGACCAACAATGAAAGGCTGCGAGGATGTGAAAGAGAGAGGACTTTTCTAGCTCTTAACTGTAGACCTAATTTCTATAAGGGCTAACGATAACTGGAGAGCTTTCTGTATTTAAAACTGTATAATAATGTACTAATAATGACTTCAACAGTCATCTCTTTAAATAAGCTTTTCTTCATTATGTGATTCCCATGTATACTCACTCACTCACATATCCTATATATTAAGCTATTTCTTCTACTGGCTGAGAAATAAGAACCGGAGGAACTCTGTACTCTGGTACTGCTTGTTTGTGTCACAAAAGCACCTAGGAGTCTTTCTCATGAGCCAGAACTCTGTGCTAGCTGCTCTATCAGCATTCAGCAACAACAACAAATAGTTCTGGTCTCAAAGACATTGCAGTCTAACTATACAGGCCAAGGAAAGGGTGAAGAGGGGAAAATAGTGTTATCCACCCTTTAAGGAAGGAGTACTTAGGGTGGATATAACTGATTGGCATTTCTATTTTTAAGTACTTCACAGGCATACAAATACTACAACAACATGGTACATTTGTTCATCTAGATGGATTGATAAGATCAGCTGATATGAGTAATGAAATGAAAGCCCTATCCTGCACATGATTCTGCTTTACATCATCACTTAACTGAAAGGCCATTTCTTACTGTTTTGTGAAGACTTGTGTATTTGTTTAAATGCAGAGAATACTTCATGCCAGTTAAAGGGCAGCTGCAAACGCAGCTTCCATGTGGTACAGATGCTAATCCATGGAAATTCATAGTTGTTCTTTCCAGTTTTCTATAATATGAAATAAATCTTCTAGACTGGAAAAATATGTTCTGTTTTCTGTGTGGGAAAAGTCACATGCAATCACATGCATTCACAACTCTGTTTTTTAACAGTTTCACAAGAGTGTTTATAAGCTCCTTAAGGACTGCAACCTGTTCTTACTCCATTTCCAGGTTTGGAACATATGAACAGGAGCTGGCTGAGCAATGCTCAGGAGCATGCATGCTAGAAGATGCTGAGAACATGGCATGGGCATTTTGGTTCTGCTGCTTTTTACTGGTTTGAAGACTTCTTTGTTCTCTCCTCCATCTTTCTCCTGTCCTCCTCTGGTTCTTTCCTCCCTTTGTCTACTGGGACATTACAAATCCTTTTTCATCTTACAGTAACATTACAGTGAGAACTACTTCTCTGTAATTCCACTTATTGGCACAAAGGCTTCAGCAGGAGCCCTCTGTATCATATAGATCCTCCTTGTTTATGCAGGCCAGGAAGGAGCCACATTAAATCTTGTATGCATGACAGGATCAGAATCCAGGGGACAGATAATGCAAGATGCAGATCAAGTCATTGGGAATTGAAATACACAGTAATTTGCTGAATTGGGCTCCATGCATGTACTTGTCAAGAGAACAATGTTCAACGCTCCTAGTAACAGCAGCTTTCTGAAGGGCCCATGCCCTATTTTGAAGACTTGGTGTAACATGGTCAATATATGGGATAATTTTACTTTTCTCCCTGTAGCTTATTGAATATTTAACTGAAAATAAAACCAGGCATCAGTTTCAAGAGAGTATTGCTGACTGAGAGATTGCATAAAGATTGTTGCATGGCTATGTAACATACAATTCTCTTTGAAATACCTCTTAGAACTTAACACATGCTGATCCAAGCAGGGTTTATTTTTGACATGGTTCTTCTTTCTTACTGTGACCAACAAAGATAATTGTGTGTTTGCCCATACTTCAGGGACTTTTTGTGCATTAAAACTTCCAGTTTCCTTTCCCCCTTTTTCTTTCATCCCAAGGTCATTGAATCATAAGGGGAAGTAGTCAGAGGAAGAGTTTTTTTTTTCAGGTGCCTCTTGTTGATGATGTCCAAACATTAAAATGTTTCCTTCTTGAATATACCTACGGATAGCGTATTAAGTAAGAGCAGTACTCATATTTAATTACTTCTTTGGACTGGCTTTTTTCCCCTTTGGTTATTTGCCTTTTTTATTATTTTTCTGTTGTTCAGCTCTTTGTTTCTTTAGCTGTGTTTTTAGTAAACTGTGCCTTTTTGATTTCTCAAGTTTGATGGGCCGTTGACGTTGGCAGGTGATGGCATTAGATGATGTACTATGACATGCCAAAGTAACACGACATTGTTTGACATTCTGAAGATGTGTAAAATCCAGGCTGAATTATGCAACCAAAAAGGTTTCCTGGGGACAGTACTTCTTTCACTTTATTGCCCTTCTCCTCCCCTCCCCCACTATACCATCCCCTCCCTTGTATTGCTTGGTTTTAACTAGTATATTTTATCTTTAGCATGTTTGAGCTATTCAAATAATTGTGCATTCTACATGCTACTCTTTGTATCTATCATGCCATATGTTCCTCTTTTGTTCATATTCTTACTGGTTCTTTTTAGCACACATAACAGCTTATGAGGTGTATCTCTACCCTCCTTTCTCCCTGACTTAAAACCAGCATCTTCAGCACCAGTGCCCAATTTAGCAAAGCATGTAAACATGTACCTAAATTTAAGCACCTGTTTAGTGCACATTATTTTCATATTGACTGCTTATATTTGACCACAACGGGTGCATCCTAATGAGTGGGAATGTGTGTTTCCCTGGGGACAAGTAGCAGAAGCACACTTTGTGCCGCATGCACTCTGGCACATGTCAGGTTACACCGGGTGGGGTAGGGGAACCTCCAGGAGGTGCAGCCATGGTGGCTCTGCAGCAGGACACTGGCCAGCAGCCAGAGTGTGGCTTCAGCTGGCCAGGCTCTGGTTTTGGGTGGCAGACCGCCACGTGCAGTGCCCTGCTTTTTTTTAGGCGTGGGTTTTTTTTTTACCCCAGGGTCTCCCAGACTCAACTCCCCACTCCTCCACTTTGCAAAATAGCAGCATGGGGAAATCTTGTATGTGCAGTGTGTGGCTCCACAAATGGGACTATGGCACCAGATACCACACATCTGTGCTCATCTGGACTCGCCTAATGGGACTATTCATGTGCTTAAAATTAATCATGTTTTAGTATTCTGTTGTTATTTCTCTGTTTTCTCTCCCTTCCAGCATCCATTCTTATCCACTGTGTGCCAGGATACTGGGCAAGATGGACCTATGATCTGACTGAGTAAATGGCAGTACTTCTTGTTCTCATAAGACTTGATATAAAGGAACTACCTGTGAATCTGAAATCAAATCTGTCTCTCTGTCACGTTGCTGATGATTTGCCCAGGATGTTCCACACCTGCATGCTTACCTTTGGGCAAGTAAACCCAGAACTATACTAGCATGGTTGCTATGGGCTCACAGCAGCTGCTGTCAAGTACACCAGAGGCTGATGGCTTGAGAACATGTTGCCTGGGAAGCAACACCTCCTAAAGCCTCACCCACAAACTTACAGGTTTGGAGCATGCCCTTGGGTGTAGATGGGTTGGTCCATGCTTAAGCACATTGATATATAGCATCATCAGGGTATGTACAAGCCCTCAGTTTCCTATCCTTATTGGATGATGTGATGGTTACATTATATTATTTACTTAATCAGTTTCAAGTTTTTGACGTCAACCAAAAATCACACCCCAATATGACTTGCCATTCAATATTAAACCTAACATAAGATGGCAACAGGGATGGAACTGAAAGCAGCAAGTCTTGTTACTTGAGCTTGAAGATCCTCATGTAACTGATGAATGTTTTCTTTGTATGGGCCAACCACTAGAAAGGAGGCAAGCTCTCAAACATATAGCTGATAGGTTAAGTAGCAGAGCTTCATATAAAAATGTTTGTGGTCTCTGAAGAAGCTCTCTCAGCTTCTGCTCATTTAGCAAGCTCTTCAGGTGAGTAGTACTTCTGTGTACCACTTAAGGTCTGCAGTAGAAGAGTCTCCACTGTTGTTACGTCTTCTAAGGTTGTAGAAAATAATATGGGATGTTCTGAAGGGAAAATGTCCTCCACACAGCTGACATGGCGACCAAGGCCCTTTTATACGAGGCTGACTTTACCTGACTTGGAAGCTTGAAGTTCTAATGTTTCCAAACACTCTTACTTCTTTCATTGCTAGTTTACATTAATCAGATCACATCTGGTGCGTCATGCTCAGTTAATTTGATACTCAGAAATATGAATAAGATGGCTCATATGATATATTCTATTCATCACTAATAAATTTTGTCTTCAATCTTGCTACTTATTCATCTGGCTTTGGTAAGTTACTTTTGGTGATCCTCAGTTTTTCCTCATCTTAACTGTCTCTAAACAGTTTTGGCACTTTCAGATTTTCACGTCTTCTTCCATTATAGTAATATTATATCAAATTACACTCTCGCTTCAGACTGGCCTCTTTGTTGTAATCTTATAATGGATTCCCCCTATTTATTAGCTCAGGCAGGCTTTGTTAACT
>NW_017728907.1:5298972-5316777 GCF_001723895.1 Crocodylus porosus | reverse complement strand
CCCCTGTTATTTCTTACATCTATTGTAGGGCTAGACTTTTATAAAATATTGCCAGTTTATACATAGAATGAGGTATAGCTATAAATTGATCTGAAGTCCACCAGATACGCTTTGTGCTGTCTATCACTTTATCTCACTATTGCACTGTGTAGCGTGTTTATGAACATGACCATCTCTTCCATGTTAAACATCTGAAGATGGCCTTATTTACACAAAATGTTAAGCTTATATCTTTATAAATCTCTTGTGCCTAAAAATGAAACAATTATTTGGTCTTGCCAATAGATCTGCTTCCTCTATATTGGTATCAGTGATAACTATGGCTGTTAGCAAGACTGACACTGATGCAAGCTTCATTAAATAGAGCCCTGCTGATACTGGCCATTGATCGAACAGCTAGCACAGGTGTACTTGGCTACAATATTTCCTCCCCCTACTCTTTACTTCTCTCTGGGGATAACCAATCAGAAGAAATGACCCACTTGCCTGGAGTTTTTAGAAGCAGTATGCAGTTTGATTTCAATTGTCAGCCCAGCTCCTAACACTGTAAATCAAATCCTAATCTGATGAGGGCAAAAGATCATGCAGTTGGCTCATCTCTTTGTTATGGCTGCTACAATATTTGGTCTTTCCATGTGATACAATAAACTTCAAGGAGATCTTGTAGCAGTGCATAAATGTGATATTTGAAAGACATTTTGTTCTTTTAGAACTAGAACATTGTTAAAAAGGTGATTGTTTTGAGTTATATTTGAATTCCCTTTTTAAGAATGCAGGCTGTTTAAAGCTAGTATAAGATTTGAGGCATTTTGTTATAGTTGTAGATTTGCAAATCTTTTGTCTTGCCAGTATCCGAGTTGAAGATCAAATGCCAATGTGAATAAAACAGATGATATTAATTTCATTTCCTTGAGATGGATTGTACCACTTTCCATACAGATCACATTCTTTCATCCTTTTTACTATATTCAGCCCTAGTCTGAGTGACTCCAACTTTAGCAGCATGGATATCATATCAAAAGTGTTCTAGGAGTATGCAAAGTGTGATAATCATCTTTGTTGAACATCCTAGGGTTTTTTTATGCTGTAGGATGTAGGGAGTTTTTTTTCCTCTCCCTATAAGGTTGCTTCTTTGTATGAGATGTTTGGCATCATTGCTTTATAATATGATGGCAATAGCAAAAGACTCCAGTTTGAATCAGAAACGCACTGTGCTAAGTTCTTTATAAATACATATGAGAAGTTCCTCTATACTATAGAGTTCATGATATAGTAAACAAAGCTGTAGTCTTTGTAGTAAGGTATTGCATATGTAACTGGGGCTGCTTTTTTTTTTTTAATTCATTGTTGTCCTTAGCTAGGGGTGCTCAACCTCTGACCTATGGAACAGATCCACCCCACGGTACTGTGTCATCCAGCCCCCAGGGCTCCTTATGGTTCAGAAACTTGGTAGCAGGGGAGCAGAGGCACTACACTCCCACTGCCGTATTTCCAGATGCATGAAATTATGGGCTCTCCTTGCCTGATCCCAGCATGTAGGGCTGGGACGAGGCAATGCCAAATGCCCAAGGCTTACTCCTGGCACACATGGGGGTGTGAGGGGGTAGAGGAGAGTGGTGCTTGATACAGAAGGCCCAATTTTGGCTCTCAAAGCAAGGAGGGGGAAGTGCTGGACCTCTAAGCCTGATTCTGGTGTACACAGCTCAGTCTGGTCTGTGGACCAGTCCTGCAGCACTCGTCTGGCCCTTGGGACTAAAAAGTTTAGCAACACTGCCTTTAGCCATTTTTCCACATGGCATAGCATAACAAGGGGTGGGCAAATGTGGAACAAGAACTGGGGGCACCAGAACAGAAGTGGGGACTTAGGGCTCCAGCCATGGGGAGCAAGACTAACCTGATTAGCCTGTCCTGCCTCCACTCCCCTATCCCAGGAGAGAGAATTTCTGCAGGGGTAGGAGAGAGTGAAGCATTCATACAGTTAACCCCTAATGCCGCCGCCTCCAGCAGCAGTTATTCCTCACTGACCCAGGGCACAGACCCTACCAGTTATGTCTCTGCTACATGCAGTTACCCTGGCTTCTCTTCCAGAAAGTACATTACAGCTGTGTGTTTTGTATAATCATAACATGGTTGTTTCTTGCTTTATTTTCCCCAGCCCTAAAAATGGGCACTGTGCCAAAAGCTTCTCTAACAACTCTCCCATCTATATAGTAGGTCCTATAAAAGATCTCACAAAAAATCCCTCACTTCTCTCATTTCCTGGACCATCATGGCTACAACAAGACTCAAACCCTGTATAATCACAAGGAAGTTAGAATTTGGTCCTTTGTTTTCTTTCTTTTTTCCTTTTTTATAGCTGGGACAAGAATATCACATTAATAACTATTGAAAATAATAATTATAATTTCTCTATTTTTCATCCCAATTTGAACTAAAGACCCTCCATTTAAAATCCAAGATAGTTTTTGGGATGAACTGAACTGACTTACTCGAACTCAAAACTCTAATTCAGTTAGCTTCCCCATCAATTTTTAAAGTGGTATCATTGTTATAGTGAATCTAAATAATATTTTAGATCTCGATACTGTAAATAACTCTTTTTATTAAATCATTAGAGTAAAATGCATAGACAGTGGGATTGCAGTAAAATTAATTGCATTTTTTCAGGGCTTTCTATTATTGTCTTTATATTCACTCTTTAAGGGCTTACCAAAGTTGAATTGCAATATTTCATTCCTGACGTTTAATCCATGGAAATGTCCTTGGAGATCTATTATTCCCTTAAAATAATTTATGTGTACTGTAGAATGATTGCACCCTGCTGAAGGTATATCAGGATCGTTTTTGCTTTGCTGCAGAACATAAAATAGGAAATATGTGTCTCATTTGAAAACTGTTTCAAATAATCATCATATTAGAAACATAAGTGGTCTCACAGAAGCTGTTTAAAATACACATATAAAACACAATTATATAAATATACAAACTGTTTATAGGATTTTGATAAAAGAGGATTCCAGCAAGAACCTTGCATGTCATGGCTTTGATCTTTAGTTATTATGTTTCACAAAGCAGTTGGAAATAACCTGAGCAAGTTGGAAGTGATGCAAGTGTCTCTGAGCACAAATATATCTATCTGTTCTTATATATAGGCAACTGTGTCAGCCCTTGAGTTCAAGACCTGTATGTGTGATGTCTTGTACCTTTTATGGACACCAGCTTCTGGAATTTAGGAAGATAAATAAATAGCAGTTAAGGTATACACTCTAGAAATGCTCTATTTGGTGCTATGTGCAGCAGCCCCACAACACATACCTTTGAATGCTGATACTAAAAGTCTTCAATAGGACTGTCCCTAACTACCTAAAATACTGTTTTTCTTTCTGTAACTGTCTCCTAACATGGCAGCTGCATTTTTTTTTGGAATAGTGACACTTGACCAACAATGAAAGGCTGCGAGGATGTGAAAGAGAGAGGACTTTTCTAGCTCTTAACTGTAGACCTAATTTCTATAAGGGCTAACGATAACTGGAGAGCTTTCTGTATTTAAAACTGTATAATAATGTACTAATAATGACTTCAACAGTCATCTCTTTAAATAAGCTTTTCTTCATTATGTGATTCCCATGTATACTCACTCACTCACATATCCTATATATTAAGCTATTTCTTCTACTGGCTGAGAAATAAGAACCGGAGGAACTCTGTACTCTGGTACTGCTTGTTTGTGTCACAAAAGCACCTAGGAGTCTTTCTCATGAGCCAGAACTCTGTGCTAGCTGCTCTATCAGCATTCAGCAACAACAACAAATAGTTCTGGTCTCAAAGACATTGCAGTCTAACTATACAGGCCAAGGAAAGGGTGAAGAGGGGAAAATAGTGTTATCCACCCTTTAAGGAAGGAGTACTTAGGGTGGATATAACTGATTGGCATTTCTATTTTTAAGTACTTCACAGGCATACAAATACTACAACAACATGGTACATTTGTTCATCTAGATGGATTGATAAGATCAGCTGATATGAGTAATGAAATGAAAGCCCTATCCTGCACATGATTCTGCTTTACATCATCACTTAACTGAAAGGCCATTTCTTACTGTTTTGTGAAGACTTGTGTATTTGTTTAAATGCAGAGAATACTTCATGCCAGTTAAAGGGCAGCTGCAAACGCAGCTTCCATGTGGTACAGATGCTAATCCATGGAAATTCATAGTTGTTCTTTCCAGTTTTCTATAATATGAAATAAATCTTCTAGACTGGAAAAATATGTTCTGTTTTCTGTGTGGGAAAAGTCGCATGCAATCACATGCATTCACAACTCTGTTTTTTAACAGTTTCACAAGAGTGTTTATAAGCTCCTTAAGGACTGCAACCTGTTCTTACTCCATTTCCGGGTTTGGAACATATGAACAGGAGCTGGCTGAGCAATGCTCAGGAGCATGCATGCTAGAAGATGCTGAGAACATGGCATGGGCATTTTGGTTCTGCTGCTTTTTACTGGTTTGAAGACTTCTTTGTTCTCTCCTCCATCTTTCTCCTGTCCTCCTCTGGTTCTTTCCTCCCTTTGTCTACTGGGACATTACAAATCCTTTTTCATCTTACAGTAACATTACAGTGAGAACTACTTCTCTGTAATTCCACTTATTGGCACAAAGGCTTCAGCAGGAGCCCTCTGTATCATATAGATCCTCCTTGTTTATGCAGGCCAGGAAGGAGCCACATTAAATCTTGTATGCATGACAGGATCAGAATCCAGGGGACAGATAATGCAAGATGCAGATCAAGTCATTGGGAATTGAAATACACAGTAATTTGCTGAATTGGGCTCCATGCATGTACTTGTCAAGAGAACAATGTTCAACGCTCCTAGTAACAGCAGCTTTCTGAAGGGCCCATGCCCTATTTTGAAGACTTGGTGTAACATGGTCAATATATGGGATAATTTTACTTTTCTCCCTGTAGCTTATTGAATATTTAACTGAAAATAAAACCAGGCATCAGTTTCAAGAGAGTATTGCTGACTGAGAGATTGCATAAAGATTGTTGCATGGCTATGTAACATACAATTCTCTTTGAAATACCTCTTAGAACTTAACACATGCTGATCCAAGCAGGGTTTATTTTTGACATGGTTCTTCTTTCTTACTGTGACCAACAAAGATAATTGTGTGTTTGCCCATACTTCAGGGACTTTTTGTGCATTAAAACTTCCAGTTTCCTTTCCCCCTTTTTCTTTCATCCCAAGGTCATTGAATCATAAGGGGAAGTAGTCAGAGGAAGAGTTTTTTTTTTCAGGTGCCTCTTGTTGATGATGTCCAAACATTAAAATGTTTCCTTCTTGAATATACCTACGGATAGCGTATTAAGTAAGAGCAGTACTCATATTTAATTACTTCTTTGGACTGGCTTTTTTCCCCTTTGGTTATTTGCCTTTTTTATTATTTTTCTGTTGTTCAGCTCTTTGTTTCTTTAGCTGTGTTTTTAGTAAACTGTGCCTTTTTGATTTCTCAAGTTTGATGGGCCGTTGACGTTGGCAGGTGATGGCATTAGATGATGTACTATGACATGCCAAAGTAACAGGACATTGTTTGACATTCTGAAGATGTGTAAAATCCAGGCTGAATTATGCAACCAAAAAGGTTTCCTGGGGACAGTACTTCTTTCACTTTATTGCCCTTCTCCTCCCCTCCCCCACTATACCATCCCCTCCCTTGTATTGCTTGGTTTTAACTAGTATATTTTATCTTTAGCATGTTTGAGCTATTCAAATAATTGTGCATTCTACATGCTACTCTTTGTATCTATCATGCCATATGTTCCTCTTTTGTTCATATTCTTACTGGTTCTTTTTAGCACACATAACAGCTTATGAGGTGTATCTCTACCCTCCTTTCTCCCTGACTTAAAACCAGCATCTTCAGCACCAGTGCCCAATTTAGCAAAGCATGTAAACATGTACCTAAATTTAAGCACCTGTTTAGTGCACATTATTTTCATATTGACTGCTTATATTTGACCACAACGGGTGCATCCTAATGAGTGGGAATGTGTGTTTCCCTGGGGACAAGTAGCAGAAGCACACTTTGTGCCGCATGCACTCTGGCACATGTCAGGTTACACCGGGTGGGGTAGGGGAACCTCCAGGAGGTGCAGCCATGGTGGCTCTGCAGCAGGACACTGGCCAGCAGCCAGAGTGTGGCTTCAGCTGGCCAGGCTCTGGTTTTGGGTGGCAGACCGCCACGTGCAGTGCCCTGCTTTTTTTTAGGCGTGGGTTTTTTTTTTACCCCAGGGTCTCCCAGACTCAACTCCCCACTCCTCCACTTTGCAAAATAGCAGCATGGGGAAATCTTGTATGTGCAGTGTGTGGCTCCACAAATGGGACTATGGCACCAGATACCACACATCTGTGCTCATCTGGACTCGCCTAATGGGACTATTCATGTGCTTAAAATTAATCATGTTTTAGTATTCTGTTGTTATTTCTCTGTTTTCTCTCCCTTCCAGCATCCATTCTTATCCACTGTGTGCCAGGATACTGGGCAAGATGGACCTATGATCTGACTGAGTAAATGGCAGTACTTCTTGTTCTCATAAGACTTGATATAAAGGAACTACCTGTGAATCTGAAATCAAATCTGTCTCTCTGTCACGTTGCTGATGATTTGCCCAGGATGTTCCACACCTGCATGCTTACCTTTGGGCAAGTAAACCCAGAACTATACTAGCATGGTTGCTATGGGCTCACAGCAGCTGCTGTCAAGTACACCAGAGGCTGATGGCTTGAGAACATGTTGCCTGGGAAGCAACACCTCCTAAAGCCTCACCCACAAACTTACAGGTTTGGAGCATGCCCTTGGGTGTAGATGGGTTGGTCCATGCTTAAGCACATTGATATATAGCATCATCAGGGTATGTACAAGCCCTCAGTTTCCTATCCTTATTGGATGATGTGATGGTTACATTATATTATTTACTTAATCAGTTTCAAGTTTTTGACGTCAACCAAAAATCACACCCCAATATGACTTGCCATTCAATATTAAACCTAACATAAGATGGCAACAGGGATGGAACTGAAAGCAGCAAGTCTTGTTACTTGAGCTTGAAGATCCTCATGTAACTGATGAATGTTTTCTTTGTATGGGCCAACCACTAGAAAGGAGGCAAGCTCTCAAACATATAGCTGATAGGTTAAGTAGCAGAGCTTCATATAAAAATGTTTGTGGTCTCTGAAGAAGCTCTCTCAGCTTCTGCTCATTTAGCAAGCTCTTCAGGTGAGTAGTACTTCTGTGTACCACTTAAGGTCTGCAGTAGAAGAGTCTCCACTGTTGTTACGTCTTCTAAGGTTGTAGAAAATAATATGGGATGTTCTGAAGGGAAAATGTCCTCCACACAGCTGACATGGCGACCAAGGCCCTTTTATATGAGGCTGACTTTACCTGACTTGGAAGCTTGAAGTTCTAATGTTTCCAAACTCTCTTACTTCTTTCATTGCTAGTTTACATTAATCAGATCACATCTGGTGCGTCATGCTCAGTTAATTTGATACTCAGAAATATGAATAAGATGGCTCATATGATATATTCTATTCATCACTAATAAATTTTGTCTTCAATCTTGCTACTTATTCATCTGGCTTTGGTAAGTTACTTTTGGTGATCCTCAGTTTTTCCTCATCTTAACTGTCTCTAAACAGTTTTGGCACTTTCAGATTTTCACGTCTTCTTCCATTATAGTAATATTATATCAAATTACACTCTCGCTTCAGACTGGCCTCTTTGTTGTAATCTTATAATGGAGTCCCCCTATTTATTAGCTCAGGCAGGCTTTGTTAACTAACAATACCTTGGCCTGGATTTCTGTACTACTAAAAGTGGATTTCTCATGTGCTACTGTTGGTTCTGTTTAGGATTTTTTTTAAGACAGCACTGGCAAAATTAAATAATATAATTACTCAAATATAAGATGTGGAGGGGGGGTCCCAACACCCAATAAGCATGGGGGAAAAAAGCCCTTCATCTTATATTTGCATACAAAGTGGAGGGGGAGAGCAGGCAGCTGCTGTGGCTCCAAGCACAGGGCACATGTTATATTTATGATCTAGTGGCTCTCAACCAGAGTGATGTGGCAAACCTGATTCACAACATAAACCCAGAGATTTCAAATAGGAATCTGTAGTCTTAAAACAGTCTTAAAACCATTCTGCCCTGCTCCAGTCTTTCTGAGTTCTTTACGACAGAAGAATTGCTCTGTTACTTTTCTGTAGTCAAAAAACAAATGAAAGCTAAGAGCTGACACTTTCTGTGGGGTGCCTCAAGTCTATCTAGATGTGCTTTGCATCTATCCAGGGGTGCCTCAAGTTTAACACAGTTGAGAACCACTGATCTAGTAGTTAATGCCTGAAATAGAGCATAAAGAGGTAGTCATGTTGATCTGAAGTCAGCCAGAAGGCAGTGTACACATGCATTTTATAGACTAATAAAATATGTAGAGCATAAGCTTTCACAAACTTCCATACACTTCATGACATGCTAATGTAGGGGTTTTCAACATTTTTAACAACTGTACCTCTTCTGGTGGTGGCGGCCTGGAGGGGAAGGAGTTTGCATGTGGCGACCATCACCACCCCAAATTGCTGCCACCACTGCCACCCGCCTCCCCATGCCACTCCCACTCCCACCTACCAGCCCATGCCATTGCCGTGTCCCACTTTCCAGTGGCTCGTTGCATGTGTGGCTCTGGGCTGCTGACAGGCTTCACACCTGGCCAATTGCGCACCACCCATCAGCAGCCCACAGAGCTGCACATGAAACTGGTCGTGGGAAAGTGGGGCACAGTGGCTACCACATGTGTGCCCCCCATCAGGCCAGGTGGCGCCTATGTGGCCCACAGAGGGGTGCCACTGCTCTTGCCCCGCCCCAGTCCTGCTTCCTCCTGGGAGTGGGCACAAAAACACTCCCTCCACCATCATTGAGACCTTCTGTACCTTGCTGCCACTGCTTGCTTTGACAGCAGCAGCAGCCCTCCCCCAAGTAAGAGGTGAAGAGTGGGAACACAGCAGGAGAGAAGCTGCTGCCACACCTCGGGGCATGCTTCATCCTCACCCACCCGTACGTACCCCCTATGACCTGTCTAAGTACCCCTAGGGGTACACGTACCCCTGGTTGACAGCCCCTGTCCTAGTGCGTATCTACCCTGATATGAAACATGTCAATACTTTACTGAGTAAGCTCGAAAAACAGAGTCCAGTCATATATATTTATTTTTCATCTGGAAACTCCCAAATGATTTTTCTTTCCTTCCCCTTCCCCCCTTTTCAAAAGCCGTATGACAGGAGTTGTCAACCAGGGATATTCATACCCCTGGGGGTAGTTGGGAAGGGCCTAGGGGGTACGTGCGGGCAGGTGGGGATGGAACACCACCACCTCCCAGGAACAGGGCCTGGGCAGAATGAGGGTAGTGATGCCCCTCTGTGGGCTGCACAGGTGCCTGTTGGATGTGTGAGGGAAGGGGAAGCTTGCATGTGGCGGTGGTGGGTTCCACCATCCACCACATTGTGCTGCTGCCACTTCGCATCTCGCTGAGTACCACCCGCCCCAAGCTACCCCTGCTCCTGCTCTGCATCCAGCCGCGCACTGCCCCCCTGCGCTCCTCGTCCGACTGCCGAGGGTGCACTTACAGACTAAGGTTGAAAACCCCTGCCATAGTATATTGGGAAAGATTATAAAATCTTTATATTTGTGATCCTAATCAGAATATGACTTGAACTGCAACATACACTCTGGAGAAGAAAGGCCCTTAGAAACTTTTAAAAGGTTTGCCATTTTATGTTAAAATACTAATTTTGACTAAAAACAAATGGTTCCTCAGAATATATACTGGTTGATGAAGTTTTGTGGTTTGGTGTCTCCATGAAAATTATTTGAATATCTACAACCTTTCCCCCCCTAAAATTGATTCATATCATGTTGTGAAAAATCTTCAGCATTCCATTTCTAATTTAGCAATTATTCTTTTAATCAAAGAACAAACATGCACTTCCCTCAAGCCAGTTCTCAGTTTCTCAGGGTTAGGTTGAGCGCCTTTGGTACTGTTCAGTATTAGAGGTAATTCGGAGTCACCTAACTTCTTAGCCAGCTTGTTACTCCTTTCAAGTATATGGGGAAAACTGCTATGGCCCTTTAAAGGATGTGGCATACTGCTCCATTACCCATGGCTGGATCAGCTCATCTCTGGCTAATCCCCATCCTGTTCACTTTAGCGTCCTGATCAGGAGTGTCTCAGCAGTGACCTTGCATTTGGAGAATTTGGATTGGGGTTTTAGATGCTTCAAGGACAGAGGAGGGCCCCTACTTCCTCTCCACACAGTGTATTGGCATAAATGCTAGCCCTAATGTAGCCCTTAAACGAGCTAAATGTTTCCATTCTATCTCTTTCTGTCTTTCTCTCTCTCCCTCCCTCTAATACTACTGGAGAAAGTGTGTATGTAAAGCTGTCATTAAACTTGCTGAAAATTAATGCTCCAAATATTTCTTAAAGAAGTTATGAGCAAATAAAGCACTCACAACACTGCCTGAGTTATGCTACAAGGTACAGCTTAGAAAACCCTATAGCCCAGTAAGAAACCGATTTTGTAGTCTCTTTGTACTGATAAAAATTTCTTCTGGACTTGAACTCCCACTGTCAGAAGTACTATAACATTTTACAAGTTTGCAAAAGATGAAATGTTACCAGATGTTAAATTCAAGCAGCAGGTTTAACTGCTACTGTTTGCAGATGGGTAGATTTTTCACCATTTGATTACTTCTTCTCTCCTACTCCCTACCCCACAACAATTCAACTAAGCAGTGAATATCATAAAGATGTTGTTGCTCTCAGACTCTGCAAATATAGCAGTATGACAGACCTATAGGTTGGGAGCTTTTTTATTATAGGGTGCTTGCTAATTAAAGAAATGCCTGAGAGGTTTGTAAAAGTCTGGCAAAAAAAACCCTTTTAGTTATCTGTATTTTGCTATTAAATACATGTGGAATAATCAGAAGAGAAACCTCCAGTAACTGACTTTGACATATTGAAATTCTGTTAAGGGCACATGAAAAGGTTCATTATTATCAGGCAGTCTCACCTTGGTCACTGCTATTACAATTCTGTTATTTTGCCATGACACTTTTCTTAGCTATAACATGGTTTCACTATATAAATCATTTATGGATTTGAGGCACATCAGAGGTCAGTTCCTCCTGTGACTCACTAATCAGCTCAGTTGCTTTTACACATACCAAGAACTTGCAGACATTAGTACGATTAGTAGCTCAGCAGACAAACAGAAAATAGAAGAAAAGAATAGTAGAAGTGCATGAATTAAATAAGTATAGCCTCATATTTTTATGGGCCTTTTGATTGTTTGCATGGGATACTTTTGGGTAACATTAATGCAGCATTTTTCATCTTTATCCCAGAAGGATTGCTCCAATGGTGCACCTTAGATTCTACACAGAATATTACTTTGATACTGTAATAGCTTTAGAAAAGCTCTCCTTTGATGTCAAGGGCTGTATGGAACTGTTCTTTTGATTAAGAAACACTTATGCAGTTGAAAAACCTAACAATGAATAAAAAAGGGAAAAATGATTGTCAATTGTGCTTTATGAAACTAGGTCTATAGGAGAGATGCAGTATAAGCATGTGTGCCTGTATCTCCTAGCTCTATTATCTGTCTGTGCACTGGAAATTCACATAGTGCATTTACTTGTGACTTCAGTTCTCTTAGGAGCTCTGGACCTATTCTCTCTTCTATTCGAGAAGCCCTTTTTTTTCCATTAAGCACCCACAACCTGAACAACTTGGCCAGCATGCAGATACTATGTTACTGCCACTACCATACCTGAATGATTGTTAGGGATTTATTTTACACACTTTCATTTTGGAACCTAGCTTGGCCTTTACTAGGAACATTACCTTTTATCAGCAATAGGAGTCACTGACCTGGTCCCAAAAAATTAACTGCAGACTTTAGACCAGTGCAGCATACTTTCAGTGCCATCTCAGAAAACTTTCAGTGAGGCCTGCAGTTACTGCTGGGAGTAACATCCTGACATAGATCAGGATCTGTAGTTGGCACTCAGAGTAAATAAATGCCAATGAAAGTTACCTAACCAAGTGCTGATGCAAACCCCTTTTAAGTCAATGGAAGGTTGCCAGTGTACTATGTTGCTGGGCACTGGGCACATCAACATGAGATGCTTTACTGTGCAGCAGACAAATCTACATCTACACGTGCATGGTAATTAGGGCACAGTAGATTAATTTACTGTACTGCTGGTTAGTCCCATCAGATACAAGCAATGTCCAGCAGCACAGTAAATGACTGTGCTTAAATACATGTGTCAATGGTGACATTGGGATTACCCTGGTTCAAATTGAGCTGGAGTATACTCAGTTGCATTAACTGCATGTGTAGACACACTCACTGATGAGAGAAAAGATCATTACATTCAAGGAAAAATGCCTGTATTGTCAACATTTATGTTACTTACATTTAAATAAAATGTCACAAATACATTCTTGTTTACATGATACTGTTAAATAAATATGTGTTTCATTATTACATAGTATAGGTTTATATACAAATGCAGCAAAGCTGGTCTGACAGCGCATCAGAGCAGACTCAGTTAATTGAGTCTGCTGGAGTGTGGTAATTACTGTGCTCTAGCAGACTCCAGTGTCTCGGGTATTAGTGTCCCGACACTGAAAAATGGCAGCAGAGCTTCAACTAAACCTCGTTCAAGATGCCGCAGGTGACTCTCAGAGCCACTCTCAAAGCCACTCTAATTAAAAGGCCCTCCCCCAACTCCCGGAGCACATGTATAAATACCCATAAATTATATATCTCTTTGAGGCTAATGTTATGTTACTGAGGCACCAGAATAACTTCAGAGTTAGTTTTGTGTTGAGTTTTGTGATAAAAATGTGGATTAAACCTCTTTGCTATATAAGAGTAATATCGGGCCATTTACAAACCTACTTCTGGAGCATTCAGTGATTTTCTGTTAATTTACAAGTGAACCTCTTAATGGGCATGTCTACACGTGCAATTAATGCGACAATATACTCCTTAATTTGAGCTGGAGTAAACTAATCCCAACATCACCATCTACACGTGTTTAAGTACAGTTATTTACTGTGCTGCTGGATACCATATGCATCTGACAAGGCTATCTGAGAGCGCAGTAAATTAGTCTACTGCACTCTTATTGCTTTGCCTATGTAGAAGATGACATTTTACTCTGTAGCAAATTAGTCTGCTGCACAGTAAAGCATCTCATGTAGATGCACCGACTGAGTCTGAGAGAGAAGAATTTTTAAATAGCCATTTTTTGTAATAATTTTCATAAAGATTCTTCTATGATTTATTCTTTCCAATTCTTCTAGAACAAGCATTTCTCAAATGGCAGTTTGTGACTCCCAGGGTCTAAAGGGATCATGGAAGGCAATGGGGAGTTGCAAGGTGTTGAAAATGTTATTAAAGTCTGAACTAAGAAAATCTCATTCCTACCTCACACCCCAGCCCTTTAAGGGAAAGTATTATCTGTAAACCTCACAAAACACTGCACAAATACAGTTTAGAGGCATATTCATTTATCAATGATAATATTAACATTTTAATCTTACTTTTTGGGAAATGCATCATAAAGGGAAAAGTTTTAAGTTGAATAAGGGCTTTCCAACTGATGAACATTTTGAGAAATACTCTGTTATCACATATTGTTTAGTTATGTGCCCCGTACACGTGACTATTGCAAGTGTGATTATTTTGATTATAGGTATGGAAATATATACACATGCAGCTTAAGTGCTTAAAAAGAAGAAGATGTTTGGAATAGCAGACATAAATCAGTGGCCAGGGACACTGGATGCTTGTGAAGAACATAACTGGGAGGTAAGGAATGACTAAGTGCATTAGAAGCTGAGCCAGTCAGGACCAGGGCTGTGAAAACTGGCTACCCAGTGAAATCATCCTTTCTGGTGTGTTTAAAACTGTACATGTCTGGCAGAGAAAGCTTTACTGATGCTCAATCTTCAGATACTCAAAACGTCTCAAACTGCTAAACTTCTGCTTCTTCACATGGAAAGCTTTGAGTAGTAGAGAGGGGTCACAGCATCAGCTAAAGCTCTGTGCTAGGCATGCAAAGAAGCAGAGAAGTTGTTATTTATCTGTGTCTCAGCCCCATTCTTTGGGGAGCTCCTTAGCCAGCTTCCAGTCCCTGGATTTTATTTTCAACATTCATATATGCTAAACATGTATAATTTTTAAACCACTACATTCCAACCCTCCCCCCCCCAAATCTTCCATAATTTGCTCAACTCCTTTGTTTGTTTGTTTGGGTTTTTTTACATTGCTAACACTTAAAGTAAAATTTTCAGAAGTGCTTACTTTTGGTGTAATGCTGTTTCACTGAATTTATGGTGAAATTGCCATTTCCTTGAGTCAAAACACACTTCACCATTGATAAGTCTAACTCATCCTCAGAACCCAAGAAGATGCAAGGCCAGTTTTCACACCCCATGCAATATTAGTTTCCAGAGCTATTGGAACCATTATTGTACTGCTCAGACATTTTCAGTTCAAGAATGCCATCATTCTGGATGTGCTTATCTCAAAACTAAAAATGACACTGCAACATGCAAACTTATCTCTCCATATACATATCATATGTGTGTATTTCCATAGGTGCATTTATGCAGGACACTTTCCTGTGGAGCTGACTAATTAGCTCTGCAGTAAAGCATCACCATCTACACAGGTGGAGCTATTAGGCTGGAGTAAACTAAGTCTGCCATAAGATAGTACTGCCTGACACACATACTACCCAACAGCAGAATTATTTATTAGGGCTGTTAAAATTTCACCAGGTGTTTTGTTTTGACACTGTTTCGACTTGTTTTAAGCTCAAAATGGCGGAATCTAAACAAAATGAAAGGCTTTGAAACAGCCTCAAAATGAAATGAGGACAGTTGAAATGTTTCAGAAGTTTTGAAACATTTTGTGTTTTGAAGCTGGTCTTGCTTGCAGGGAAACAGAAATGAAGCAGAGGGAGGGTGAAGAGAGGGAAGGACTGCTTTCATATTGACTGTGGAGCTGGCCAGTGACTGTGATTCTTCCCTGAGGTCCCTTTTGATCCCAGTGCCTAGGGGAGGGATGGAAAAGCAGCATAAAAAAGCAGCATTGTTTGAACTGAGCATCTGCCTTGGGGTCAGTTATTTCCAGCAGCTCAGCAGTGTCAGAGATGGGCTATCACTTCCTACTTGCTAGCCTGTTCCTAGCAAGTGGGATTCAATACCTTTTGCTTTCTATACCCTTTTATTATTATATTCATTAATTCCTTTCAATGTATTCCTCCCCCAAAATCCTTTATTTTGTTGTTGTTAGTCTATTTTGATTCTTTTCCTCCTGTGACCGCCGGATTAGAGTCCTCACCCGTAAGCAGTTCACCTTTGGTAGAGGGATGCCGCTGCTCTCACAGGATTACTGTGGGATCGGAGCAGATCTCTTACTGCCCAGTCCCCGCCTTAGTTCTCCCCCGCCACGACTTGATGTTAAGTTCAGTTTAAGGTCGGTTCGTGGCGTGCTCCGTGGCCCAGGATCTCTCGGCGGTCACGTCGCGGGGCTCCGCCACCCCTATACCCCGGCCTCACACCACTTCTAGTGCCTTCTCTTCTATGGGTCAGACCTCCTGTTGGTGGGCTGGTAGTTCCCCTTCGCCTGGCCTGCCTTTGTCGGGTTACTCGTGGGCCAGTTTGCCCCGTCCCCTCCTTCCTACGCTTTGTTTGACCCTGCACTGGGTCGCAGCACAGGTTTGGACTCTAGAGCATCCTTGACCCTATTTCCACCAATATATCACCTCAGCTGTCCCTGCTAAGGTACTCTTTTAACCAGGAAACAAACCAATAAAAACTTAAAGACCAGCTCCTCAGCCCTTCTACCAGCTGAGGATCCTATCTGGACCACCCTGGGTCCCCTTGGGCTGTATCTAGCCCCAACCTCCCGAGTGCACCCTTTAAGTTTCTGAACACGGCTGGTTAGCAGCAACCTCCACCCGACTACACCCTCTCAGGGCTCTCTTGGGTCTTCACCCCCTATTGAAGAGTTGCGTCCCTGCACTACCGCCCCAGCACTCAACCTGTGGGTCTCACTGGCTTCAGGTCTGTATCCCGAAGGTCCCTCGTCGGCCGTTCTTCTGGCTTCTCTTCCCTCGTGGACCGTCTCCAGCCACGCTGCCTGCCTCTGCTCATTTGAAGCCCTGCTGCCGGCTGTCGCTGCTGCTCTCCCCTCCCATGGAGCCAGTCATTGCCCCTCCCTGGGGCTCTCCGTCCCTCTTTCTGGGGGAGCTGTTGCCTGCTCTGTTCTGGGGCTCTCCTCCCCTCCTGCTGGTGGACCCAGTCCCGGTTCCTCTGCTCCCCCTTCCCTTTATTCCGCGGCCACTTTTATCCTCACCAGCCGCCTGCTCCTGATGATGTCATCTTCCGGGCACATTTGCATAAAAAAGCGGCTGGCGCACCGTGCAGGTCTCTCTGGCAGTGCCACGTTCTCTTCTTCTTGCTATGCCAGTAAATCCCGCTCTAGCTCCCTGGGACACCTCCAGAAAATAAATCTGTGCTTTTTCTTGCAGTGTGCATTACATTCACTGTGCAGGGAAGCACAGCATATACTGCATATTATAATATAGAATTTATTCAGGAACACATACTACACACATTTACATATTTTATTACATAAATACATGCATACATTACGTAAATACACGTGCATACAATTATCTACATATATTACATAACTACAGATTACATTACAGAACATACCAATTTTCCAGCACACCAAAGCAAAAACACTGAAACACACCATGAAGTATGCTGGAAAGGCAGCTGGCAAACCTTCGGTGAGGGGCAGAAGAGGAGGTAGAAGAAGAGCTCTAAGCCCCTCCCCCTAACACCCCAAGCTGAGATGCAGCCTCTTTCCTACAACTAGATGGCATGAGGCTTCCAGTTCTACAGGCAGCAAGGAGAGAGGAGCAGTGCCAGTGGCACTGTTCGTGCCTGAGTCTGCATCCCATCCAAGAGCACCACCCATAACACCCACCACCACCACCATGCCAGCAAGCAGCACCAGAATAAGAGTCTCCTCCATCTCCATTTCACTTCCCATCCTGAGCTTTCTACTGCCAGAGAAAGAGCTGGAGGAAGAGCTGGAGCTGGATCTGAGTGCCATAGCAAGGGAAATTTTGGGGAAGGAGGGGGAATCATCTGAGTTTGTGCTCCACACCCCTTAAGTTTCCCCTAGAGCCGGGTCTCCTTCCCCACAAGGCACTTCGGAGGAGGTTGAGGTAGAGTTTGCAGAGGCAAGTGGCTCAGCTGAGTCCGCTCCTTCCGTTGCTGTGCCTCTGCCTGCTGAGGAGGGGGAAAAGGTAGCATCCGTACATGCATCCACACCCCAGAAGCAAGCAGGTAGTGTGCTCTGGGATCATTTTAATGATCCCACATATGCTATCTACCTGCCCTCCCGAGCCAAAACCAGCTGGGGCAATAGAATGAAACACATGACTACCACAGGGATTTTGATGCATCTCTGCAGACACCACCCTCTTGCCCTTGCTCCTCCTCAGCCTGGCACCAGTGGGAGTGTACCCAAAAAAGAGTCCCCCTTTCATAGATTTTCATAGACATCAGGGCTGGAAGGGACCTGGAGAGATCGAGTCCAGCCCCCTGCCCAAAGGGCAGGAAGTCAGCTGGGGTCATAGGATCCCA
>NW_017728907.1:5275240-5298872 GCF_001723895.1 Crocodylus porosus | reverse complement strand
TCATGCTGGATGTGGAGACTCAGTGGAATTCCACATACTTGATGCTTGAGGGGCTGGTGGAGCAACAGAAGGCCCTCCCTGAGCAGCCCCCCTAACAGAGCTGAGTGAGATACCATCTTCCAGATCTTGCTGGTCCTTAAGCCCTTCCTTGAGGCTACCAAGACCCTCAGCACTGGTGATACCCTCCTTAGCCCAGTGATCCCTGTAGTGAGGGAACTTCAGAATCAAATGGAGAAGTTTCAGGGGATCAATGTTCCTGGCTGGGGCAAGCCACTATCACCAAACATGCAGGCACTGGTGAGGTGGCTGAAGGAGGGCATCAGGAAACAGCTTGATTCCTTGTGGTCCAGTATGGTCCACGTGCTGACCACCATGTGTGACCTGAGGGTGAAGGGGAGCATATGTGGCAGCCAAACCCTGGATGAGTGGACAGAGGTGCTGGTGAAGAGAGTCAGGGAGGCAGAAAGGCAGAAGTAGGGGGACATGGAAGAGGGGGATTCACTGTCTCGTGCCAGCATGCCATCCACCAGCCAGTCTCTTCCTCCACCACAGGTACTGCCAGTGTGGGCCAAGGGCATGGCTTCCATGGTGGTGTCCAGGGGCACCAGACCCCACCATCAGGCAGGTAGTGCTAAGGCCTTGGTGGCTGCTTGTCTTGCTGAGGACGTGCAGCCACTGCTGTGCGACCCCTTGGCCTACAGGGCAAGCCATGGCCAAATTTGGCCACAGTTGCCTGGGAATGCATGTCCTGTACTGTCCACCAACCAGTGTTCCAAGCAAGAGGATGTTTAGCACTGCTGGGGGTGTTGTGACACTCCACCTCACCTCCTTGGATCCTGGTTTGCTGGAGCAGCTGGGGTTCCTGAAGGTGAACCTCCTGCTCCTGGGGTTCCCTAAGCTTCACATGCAGATGGAATGAGTTCTTGCCACACTTCCTTTCATAGATTAATAGATTCATAGATTGTAGAGTTGGAAGGGACCACAAAGGATCATCATGTCCTTGTCAGGACAGAGGACCGAGGTCAGATGACCCCAGCCAGATGCCTATCTAGCCTCCTCTTGAAGACCTCCAAGTTAGGTGATAGTACCTGGCCACCCTTACTGTTTGCACCCATGAATCTATGGGGAATATGAATCTATTTAGTGGTATGTATCTATTCATGAAAGGAATCCATACTTCCTTTGATAGATTCATAGGGTACATGTTCTGACGCAAAACATACCACTATGAAACCTTATTCCCACAGAAGGAGCTACTATGCTAGAGTTATTCTGAAATGTAGCTTTCTCCACCTAGGTAAGGTTAAGGGGTTCAGAAAGGATTCAGAGCTGAAAAGCATGCATTGCTGTACTTTCTGTTCCATTCTTCAGTGCTGATGGAGTTCCAAACCGGGCTGAGAAATAATTTTCTTATAACTTTACTTACGATAGAGAAAAAAAGATCATCATGTTTAGAGAATCTACTTAGAATGAGCAATCAAATAATATTCACCTTTCTAGCAAGATAAACCAGAAGTCAAAAGCCCTTCAGTGTGAAGGAGAAGGAAGGTATGGGGCTGTTGAAAGAGGAAAATCAAACTTTTTTTTTACCCTCGGGTTTCATAACCATTTAGTGCCCCACCCACAGAGCTGTGGGGGCACTCACTATATCACCAGCCAGCAGGGGAAGAACATGTCCCTGCTGAACTTCCATGCCAGAATGGGCTTGGAGGTATGAGCTGGGGCTATGGAGAAGGAGGAGGCCCCAGGTCTTGGGCGTGACCACTAAAACTGCACCCTGCCAGGGTCGGGAGGCCTGGTGGGACTGCCAGCAGTGTGGCAGCCCCAAGAAATGTCAGGACCAAGGATCTCCCTGGTGAAAGGTGGGTAGAAGGTGCCATAACCTCCAGCTACCACATGCATGCACAGTCCTGGCTGGGGTAGGCCCAGACCCATCACATCTTTGACAGGCCTAAGGTTTGCTGGTTGCAGTGCAGTTGTGAGGCTCCAGGTGAGCTCAGCTTAGCAGCCTAGGATGCCAGCTTTTGGATTGAACCCGTCATCAGGTTGAGGAAGCATCTGCAGTTGGTTTGTGTGCTGTTCCTGGATGGAAGGAATAGTAAAGAAGACAGTGCATGTAAGAAAGCCAGTCAGTGAAAATAGAAATGGAGGCATTGGGGTGAGGGATAGGCTGGGGTGGGGAGCAGGGTGGGAGGAGGAGGATGTAGCAGTGCAGGTAAAACTGGTTTATAAATTCCCTTTGAGGATCAGGCCTGAGAGACTGGAGACAGATAGTTGCTGGGTGTTTTTGTCTTTGATTGATTTTCTGTGTGTGCTCATTCTGG
Organism: Crocodylus porosus; assembly: GCF_001723895.1. Taxonomy (NCBI): domain Eukaryota; kingdom Metazoa; phylum Chordata; order Crocodylia; family Crocodylidae; genus Crocodylus; species Crocodylus porosus. The sequence continues at coordinate 5,296,548 of NW_017728907.1, read as the reverse complement.
TATGCAGTTGTTGCTTGGTGTCTTCTACATAGATATGTATCGTGAAAATATCTCCGTACTGAAGATATTGTTGGCAGACTTTGCATGTCTCGTTATGACATCATCTGGATCCATTTGGTGTGTTTTGGGCTGCAGGAAGTTGGCTTCTGGTGAAGAGGTTAGCAAGGTTCAGTGCTTGCTTGGATTTACAAACCACTTTTCACAGACAAGCCTATGAACTGCACTTCATCAACCTCCAAGGTACAGAAACTCATGGACTCAATATAAACCTTAAAATTCTGACACACTGCAACCTGCAGGTACCTGTCCACTTTTACCTAACAGAAAGGGGCCTGAAAATGGTAATTCTCAAATTATTATTATCATTATCTCTGGTGAAGGGGGGCCTAATACTAAAAATTTGCCCAGAGCCACCAGGAGTCTAGGTACGATGCTGATTATAAAATGAAGGTTTTGATGCCTGTTTTCTTACAATAAAAGTAGTATTGTAGATTACTGACATGTGCTCTTAACCATAACTATTTTATTAATATTTTTGTCAGGTAGTGTAATACCTTATACCTCAAAAGTAAAATTGTATCTTGAACAAGTAGTCATTTTTTAAATTCTTTTTCTGCTTTATGGCACATAGATATTATAACTGACTTTAAATGAATGAATGTAGCAATGGAAAATTAGATTTAAGTTTGTGTGTCACAATGAGATTTTATTGGTTCTGTGATGTGTCCTTTGTTGGGAGGGAAATGAGCAGGTAAGAAAAAAATCTTATTTTGGAAGTGTTGATATTGTGATATTGGTGGTCTTTTATTTAGAGATGGCATTTATTTCCTTAATTTATGCTTTGCTTACTGTCTAGTGTTATGTTTAGAGCTAAACCCTTGGGCAACTTTAAGTTTATACAAGTTATTATGCAATTAGGAGGCTGGCTGCCAGCTATATAGAAAAACTTTTGCCACTAGATTATCCATTTGAATTCTAACTGATCAGTGGTTAAACATTGTTATAGCTAATGGCTGGGGATCATTGGAACAGGTTAAAAAGTAGCATGGCATTTTTTTAAACTCTTTTTTCCCAAAAATGTAACATTAATATTTTGGGGTAAAAATGGAAGGAAAAGGAGAAATTGAAAAAGGTTAATTTTTTATTGAAAAAAAAAGATGGCAAAATAGTATGTTTCCTCTTTAAATGTTCTTGATATTTTTTTCTTTTGACCAGTCTTATCATAGGCTGCTTTTGTTATGAACAAAGGGTAGATAACAATTGCTTTGGATTGTGTGGGGCTTGATTTTCCAGTTTCAGCAGCCCCATACCTTCCTCCTCCTCTACACTGAAGGGCTTTTGGCTTCTGGTTTATCTTGCCAGAAAGATGGCACAGACAGTCTATATTATTTGATTGCTCATTCTAAGTAGATTCTCTAAACACGATGATCTTTTTCTCTGTGTCGTAAGTAAAGTTATAAGAAAATTATTTCTCAGTCTGGTTTGGAACTCCATCAGCACTGACGAATGGAACAGAAAGTACAGCAATGCATGCTTTTCGGCTCTGAATCCTTTCTGAACCCCTTAACCTTACCTAGGTGGAGAAAGCTACATTTCAGAATAACTCTAGCACAGTAACTCCTTCTGTGGGAATAAGGCTTGATTGCTTCATAGTGGTATGTTCTGCCTCAGAGCATCAATCAGTTGCAGCAATATCTAGAGCTATATTTGACCATAGGTAGAGGGTCAAAATGCCACCAGCACAGGCATGTCCCTTTTTGTGCAATGAGCACATCTCATTTCACTTTGTGTTTCAACTGTGTTTATAAAACCCTGTGTTTATAAAAGCCGAAATCCATTTAGCGCTATTTGACACTAGTCTTCGCAGACTCAGCACAAATTTCCTGGGCCTCAAACTGGCTCTCTAGAGAAGGACTTGGTGGCATACAATCACTATTTCTGGATACTATGTCTTCTGTATGGGACTGTCGATAATCAGAAAGTTTTAGTACCTTGTGCTGTCCATCTGGTATCCTTCACAAATACTGGAATGTAACAAGTCAGATATGACATCGGACACCATGCAGATACAAAAAAGTACACAGGCTGAGGATCAGGCCTCAATTTGGTAAGTGTCTGAGGTATTGTAATTTTCTAAGATGAAGCACATATTGATAGCACATCTTTTGCTATCTAGTCTTGGCAACCTAATCATAATGTAGAGAACATCAAAAAGTAGAAGAGACTTTAAAAATGAAAGACATTGTACTGGAAGCTATGTGGCATTACTTCTTACCAGTCACTTATAAGTACTATTTTAGAGTACATCTTTATTGCAGACTGCATGTGGCATAGAGATCCTTGAGTTAGCTCTAAATGAGAACAAATGTGAAGCAACCCTGAGGAACTCCATTCTACCGTGGCTAGACAACTTTCAAAACCTGACTGAGTTTGTTCATAGGAAATATTGGAAGATATCTGAAATTAATAAAAGCCATTTCAGATATTGTTGGTAGGGTAAAAGATACGTGGCATCAAAATCTATGAAAATGAAGGGAAGAAAATCAAGCCAAGATTTTGAAAGACTGGACTTTTGGAAGACCAGCTTGTATTAAAAAGCAAGTCTTAAAATAAGCTTGTATTAAAACAAGTTTCTCAAGCAAGAAAAGGGATTTGGCCCCAATGCATTAGAACTGATGGCATACAGATCCAAACATGAACATTTGCCAAGAAGATGGAAAAGAATTAAAAGTCTAAACAGTGACATAGAGGAAGTGTTTACTTAGTACCACTTCAGACATCAAGGCAATAGCTTTAAGGCCACCAAGAAAATGGAGGAGTGACTGCTTCTGATTTGTCACTTATTAAAATCAGCTTACAAAAGAGATGCATGATGCATGGGTATGGTACTGCTGGCACGGTGAGCTAGGAGCCTTTCCAGCAATTACATTACTACATATAGCTGACATGTTTATCCTGCAGTGATTGAAAATGTATGTGTTTGTCCATATATGTGGATGTAGTCAGCTGGAGATGGAGGGAGTCTGAGCTGAATCTTTTCCACCTGGACTGCTGAAAAGCATCATCATGAAATGTTCACTGCTCTGTGTATATATGATGATGCACAATACAGACTGTAACAATTTACCACTTGTACTGTGAGTTTTCTCCCTTACACATAAAAACCAGAATCTGAATTTCCACCATTTAAGAAATGCCCAATATCTAAAAACCTAGAGGAAGGCTTATTCAGCAGCTTTCCCTGTAGCTATAAATTTACTCTCCACCCCTGCTGCTTTGGCTAGCCCTGAGGTTTCAGTCTGTATGTCTTAAGTCTATCTATTAAAATGTACCATCATATGAACATTCATTAACATGCCTTTTCAGAGAGAGATTTTAAAATGTTTTCCATCTCTTTTTTTCAGTAGTGAAATGCTTTCACTCACATATTGATAATCAGCTGCCCTAAGCTTCCAGCTAGCCAGAGCTGAGTCAAGCAGAACTAGATCACTGTCCAGGGGGATTAGAATTAATGAGGACAAGACCCTGCTAGGAACCTAATGCTCTGGGTGGAACAGAAGAGTTTTCACCCGAATGCCTGCTGAAATTAGAAAATAAAGTTAGATATTTTATGATGACTCAACTACAGCCCTTTCTGCAGTCTGCAATAGCCCCTGCCCTCCCCACCACCCAAGCATCATTAATGAGTAACACCTTCCTCTCCCCCACTCTTATTACAAGCATTGGATATGGTATCTTACCTAACTTTATTTTTCCATTTTCTCTGTGCATTCAAGAGAAATCTTTTGTTCCATTTTCAGCCCACACGCTGACACAGCTCTCTCCCTCTCTCTTTCCCCTTACACTGTTGTTTAAGCATGCTGTAAACTTATTCATTCCCTAAAGGCAAAAGCAGCTATCTGAGCAACACTTTGTCAGCATAATACATTTACAGAATGCATATTTATGAACCTTTGAGCTTTTATTGTTCCAGAGGGCAAATAAAAAACATGAAAAGTAGCAATATAGTGTTTCAAAGGTCCCTCAAGGAAAACAAAAGTAGCTGAAAATAAATTTAGGGAAAAAAAAGTTCTTTTCTAGAACAGAACCTTGAATTAGTACGTACAAAATATGGGATGGTTAAGACCATTCTTCTTGTCTTATCCCAACCACCCCATACCCAACTTCTGGGAAATTTTAAACTTGTACAATTAATTCATTAAAATTAATAATTTAAAAAAATAAAATAAATTGAGGGAGGATTAGGCTTATCTGTTAATAACCCAGTGATTGTGAAAGGAGTATGGTATACTTAATAAAGCAAATGAAGGTCTTAAATGGAAGCGATCATCTTATAAGACCCACTTTTGGCATGGGATCTTCAGCTCATTTATTACAAGTAAAAGGTTTTGGAGAAAGTTGAAAATCCATAAAAGGTCTTCCAGTTAGTATTATTATTTTAAATCACTCTGGGATTCCAATTAACTTCACATTGTATACCTTGACTTTTAAAATGTCATTGGCATTCCTTCTTATGGGGTTGACAAGTCTTCCTGTAGGTAGGGAAGTAACCAATAAACACAGATGACCGAGTACGCTAGTCAGAGATCTGCATGTTTGATTGCAGATGTAGAAAATAGTTTCAGGATGAAGGAGTCAATCCTGATATTGGGTCACAGCTCTTTCTCATTGTCTTTCTCATTTATTTGCCTCCACAGTGAGGTGAGTTTGCTTGAACTGATCAATGCCTTGTCCATCATGGTGTCATTGAGGATGATTTGGTGCTTCAGTCTTCCAGTATTGATATTAATATTGCATTTCTTTAACTTGGTCTTCAAAGTGGCCTTGAATCTCTTCTTTTGTCCATATCTAAAGCAGTGACCATCAGTGAGTGGGGAGCATAGGACCTATTTTGGAAGCCTTATGACATGTCCTGTCCAACACAGCTACTTTTGAATCCTTTGATGTTGGTGGTGCTTGCTTGAGCGAAAACACTGGTGTTAGTTCTTCTATCCTTCCAGTTGATATGGAGGATTTTCCAAAGACAATGCTGATGATAACATTCTAAAGCTTTCAGATGTTTCCAATATATTGTTTAAGCTTGGTTTACTAATACATTGCCATAGACAATAAAATAAAGCTAGCTAGTCACTGGCTGTATACTTAGTTGCATTCAGTAGCTCAAAAACAGCTAAGAGGAAATTCCATTATTGTGACATAGCTGAATATATATGTTCCTATATGTACCTATAATACTTTTTTAAGATGACCAATTGCAGCTTTTACACAAAGTAAAAACTGGATCAAGCCCAGCAATTGAATTAAGACAATTCTGTGCTTCCTAACTGTTGCCAGAAGTACAATCTCATAGTATTAGGATGAGAAGAGAGGTACTTTACATGTTAACCAAAACCTAGATAATTAGGAAAAGAGGGTCCAAGATAGAGAAAAATAGAGTATCAAAAATAGAATCATTCCAGGCTCTCAGTCTTACCTAGAAGTGGAGCCCAAGTGTATTGAAATGATCTCCTTCCTTTATCATAAGCTTTGCCTTTGCTATGAAGTTTCTGATACAATTTAAGTGGGGCTAAAAACAGACATCACCTTTGAATTGGTTCTGATTGATCTGAGTCAAAACCTGGGAGGGGGAAAACCCCTAAGGCTGTGCAAGGCTTCTGACTGTACTTTGGATCCGGACAAGCTTTGGATACTTCAGTGTCTGAAGCAGCATGTCCTGATCGAAGCACTGGATTCTTTACACTTTCTGAAGCAGTTCAGAGCTTCCGAATCACTTTGGAAAAGCTTTGGAGCCACCTCAGAGATCCAGCCATAGGGTATAATGGGGAATCAATGAAATATCTATAACTGTGTTGTTTTTTGTCTGAGTTGGATAAAACCTGCAGAGCTGGTAGCCTCTGCTCAGAGCATGAAGCCTGCCAAGTTTCAAGAAGATCAGTGTACCGTTCGGTGGGAAATGCTCCCCAAATTCTTGAAAGCAAAACTCATGTCACGTGTGTGTTACACCACAGGGGGGTGAAATCTGCAGGGCTTGTGGCCCCTGGTAAGGCCACAAAGCCTGCCAAGTTTCAAGAAGATGTCGCTAGTTTTGCTTGTCTGCAGCTTGAGGTGCAGTTTACCCCAAACCCCTGCACGTACCTCCTTGAAACTTGGAAGGCTTTGTGGCTTCAGCAGGGGCCACCACCCCTGCAGTTTTCAGCCCACTGCACCTTAACACACACAGGATCATCTATGTCACGACTTTTGCCTGTCAGCAGCCTGAGGTGCAGTCACCCCCAAACCCCCACACCTATCTTCTCGAAACTTGGCAGGCTTTGTGGCCTTACCAGAGGCCACAAGACCTGCAGCTTTCACCCCCCTGTGGTGTAACACATACACGTGACATGAGTTTTGCTTTCAAGAATTTGGAGTGCAGTTCTCCCTGAATAGCTACATTGATCTTGAAACTTGATAGGCTTCATGCTCTGAGCAGAGGCTACCAGCTCTGCAAGTTTCATCCAAATCAGACAAAGAACAACACATTATAGATATTTCATTGATTCCCCATCATACCCTATGGCTGGATCTCCGAGGCGGCTCCGAAGCTTCAGAGCCACTTCGGATGGATTGATGTGGGAACCTAGTCCAGAGCTCTGGATCAGATCTCTGGCATCTGAAGCAGCCAGATCCAAAGCTGGATTGAATAGCTACCTACTTGCATGGGCCTAATAACCCCATACAGCTTATCTCTGGAATGAATGGGAATTAAATTATCTATTATTTTCCCAGGGAAAAGTGTTACCTTAGATACTTCACTAGTACTGAAAGTGAGACCATGGGCTCTTACATCTGTAGTATCCCAGGCTTTGGTCTGGGAGAAATCTGATGTCTGTTTCTACCCTCAATTGGAATGCCTTTTTTCATCAAGCCAGAGAAGTAGATCAAAAGTGGTTACCTATGGAAGAAGTGCCTGCTGGAGCTCCCATGGAAGAGAGAATTGCCTGTAGGAAGCAGCAAGCTGTACTCTACCACCAGGCACTTTGGTTAGGTACTTGGGTGCGAGGGTTCCCTTGGGGATCCTTTGGAAACCACCTTTTTGGAAAGAGGTGATGAGCTGGGCAGCCAGCTCCACCATTACCCACACCTGCAAACATTTCAAAGGCCTAAATGGTTCAGGATGACTATCCACTTTTGTACTGCCTGCTTTGCTATGAACTTGCTCCTTCTGAGGGATTCCATCATTATGAGGGGGGTTTTTCAAGGTAGTGCTCCCATGAGAGTCTTCCCATGAAAGTGTCACAGAGTGTAATACACAACAGCCCAAGAGAAATCCACCTGCATGCAGAAGGTCTGTAAGTTGCCTGTGCACTGCTTTTGCCTACAAAATAGGATTTAAGGGGGACATAGATGTCATGATGGCTCTTTGTCCAGGAATTAATTTCCCGGTGCTATATGATTCCAAATGGAATATCCATCGTCATTGAACAACAAAGTTTGAAGCTGCAGTGGCAATTTTGAGGCTCGAGTTATGTGAATAATTGATTCTTACCACATTTAGAGGCTGAAATGAGACGGGGGGAAAAGATTTCTTGCCAAAACTGAACAGAAAAAGTCATTTTGGATCAAGTGAAATTCATTGTTTGACTATAAAATGAAGTATTTGATTTCTTTGCAGGTTTTAAACTCATCTTTAGAAAGGGAGTTTTTAAAATGAGACCATTTCAAAATGGAAAATTTTGTTCTGACAATGTTGGGGGAAAAAATTACACTTATCTTCTGAACTGACATAGATGAATAGATACTGAGCACCCACAGCATGTTCATGCTTGTATACAATAGGCTGGAATTTTGATTCATTGACCAAAAGACTACCTTGGGTTTTTACATTTTATAAAGCTATGTTTATGGAATATGACATACATATCACTACAAATCTCACTGATTACAAAAAAGTAATTCAAAACAAAGTACAATAAAACATATGCTTATACATTTATGACAAAACGGTGGATACTTTTAAGTATTTTGTTCACTGAATCTGTATGAAGTATCACAAATAATGGCACTTTTCAGCAAGAAGGATGCCTCCAGCAGCTGGATTCAAGATGTCAAATATTATAACAAAAATATTTTCAGATTCATGTAATAGTTTGTCTGTAGTCAGTTTTGGTTATTACATTGCAAGTCTTCATATTGCCAGGACTTGGTAGATTTTTTAACCTTATGTCACTGTTTAAAGAATGTCACTGTTTTTCAGGAATTGTGTAACTTGGTCTTACAAATATGCTCCGGGTAGATGCTTGGCTTCCAAAGTTCTACTTTTATTTTTGTCTTTTAACAAGCTCAGAAAAGCAAGGATTGACCTTGGTGCTCCAGCCAATGCATTTCTTTGCAGCAAAGCAGGTTCTAACAACTAACCCTGTGTGAAAGCCATTACAATATATAGTTAATTTAAAGGCCCAATCCTCTAAAAACTTTCACTTCCTATTGGCTTCAAATGATGTTGAGCATGCTCAGCATTTTGCAGAAGGGAGCTTCATGGCATAAATTGTTGGAATGGGAACAATTATATCCTAATAAGATTAATCACCAATTAGAAGGGAGAAGGCACAGAAGCTGAAAGGAACATGGAAGTGAAAAGAAATGTTACGTGAATTTTCTATTAGATGTCCTCTGTCCAATTTGCTCAAAACATTCTGTGTTAAATTCCTATAGCAGCTAGCCACTTAAGATACTTTGCACCTTGGGATGATAGGTGTAGGATGTGCATTCTGATGTTGGCAGAAGTGTGGAAGAAAAAAAATCCAGAAAGGACTATGACTAAAATAGACTCCATGGCTTCCAGAGCTGTGGACTGCTCCAGCTGACTTGAAAATGGAGGAATCTTCAGTGGAGCTGCACAGAGAGAATTTTCAGGGCTTATCCATGCCAGTCTTTCTCTCCTAATTTTTTCTACCGTTGACACACCATAGGTTGACAGTGGTGACAGTTCCGGGGGAGGGGCAGAACTCTCTGCCGCTGACACCCTGCACCTATCCCCACTGCTAGCAGGCATTGGATCCGGCCAGGCTGCAGTCCCGCACTCCATTGCTCGGACAGAAATTGTGCTGCCGCTGTTGCCCGTGCTGCTGCCAGGCCCTGGCTCCAGCTAGGCTGCAGTCCTGTGCTTCGCTGTCAGCACAAAAATCTGGGGGTATGCATGCCCCCCATTCCTCCTCACTCATCGCTTTTGATGTGCGCCAACATAAAACCCGGAGGAGGAAAGACAAGGGAAAACCTTGATTTTCTATTATTGTCTTCTAATACCTTATTGCTACATAAACAGATATTTTTTTTAGGTCCTGAATCAAAGGCGTATGTTCTTTTATCAATGCAGAAACATGCCTTGGTTATTTACACTCATCTTTCTTGCCATGAAAAGACTGATGTGACAGCAGACCCACAAATGGAAAAAGTACTTGAAATGGATTGTTTTGTCATTGCCTGTACACGTGCTTGATTAAAAAAAAAAATGTGAGGAACTTTTTATCAGAGCAATAGGATTGCAAAAGTATAGATGTCTCAAAACTATAAAATAATTTACATAACAGATCAATATTGTGCACTTGGGCCAAATTCCTTTCAGGCTAATTAAAAGGTTTTTGCCAATTTCAGCAGGAGTTAGAGTTTACAGTGCCTTAGAGTGAATTGAATAGCCATATAGTTACAGGAACCAAGTGAATATTTTACTAATGAAAGAAAAAGAAAATCTTCTGGGCACAAAAATTAAGGGGTGTGAAAGAAGGAACTGACAAAAACAAAGGTAATGACAAAAAAGAAGTAGAAACATTCTGAAACCAGAGCCATATAGTTATACACAAAAAGGAGATTGCATTGGCTTCATGGACTACACAATGCAATCTGCTGTTTACAAGTTTGAGTTTGAATGTAGTTTCTGTTCATGAAGTCTTGATATTTTTTTGTACTTTTTTTTCCATAATGGACCATTTTCATTTTTATCTGTTTTACAATGCTCACATTTTAAAATAGCCAACTTCATGGCTTTGAATTTCATGCAGCCATTTGTAATTTTGGTTAAAGAAATCACCAGTAGTTTTAACATTCATATAGTATAATGAGAGCAGAAATTTCTCCTTTTCAGTATTCAAAGATTTATCACAAACTGCTATACAGTGTATATGGAACAGAACTTAAACCCATGGTATGTGTTTTTGAAATAGAAGTCTGTCTGCCTATTTTATGTGCAACTTTTTACTTTCCCATTGCGATAGTATGAGCTCCTTGCAGTTGATATCTGTCAACATCTGGTTTGGTTTTCCCTAATCAGAGCATCTTGCTGGGGCCTGGTCATGCCCTCGTCAGCTCAGAACTGTGGAAGGGAAAGGAAGGCTGCTCTACTGTCCCCCGGCTTCTAGCCTGAGCCACTGCAGACATGTGCCTGGATTTCTTCAGTCCAGAGGGGATGTCTGTACAGTTATAAACTGGTTCAGCCTAGTCAGGTTAGACTAACATGCAAAGATTGAATCAATTTAGGCTTAGGGTTTTTGATGTCTGTTCCTAGTCTAGGAGGGGAAATGTACACACAGGGATAAATGAATTCTACAGCATTTTATGTTGTTGCTGGTAATTGTAGATATACCTAGCACTTAGAATGCAAAGTGATAAGTTTTGTTTGTGATTACATTTATTTCCTGTCAGGTTTCATTCCATTGTCCCAAACCAGACCATAAGGAAGCTTTTTTTCTTGTACATGCAAACTGTGTCATTATGGTAGAAAGGTTCATTGTGCCAGAGTAGCAGAATTGTCCACTGTAGTTCTTATCCAAGCACTTCAAGTAATTTTTAAGGCTCCTGTTTGTAACTATGTAGGCCTCATTGGAGCCTTGATTAGTATAATACTGCTCAGGCTTTGCAACAGTATTAATCAAATCAGGCCTCGCTTGAGCTGACTGATGCATCAACTACTTACATGAGTTGAAGCTGGGGTATACCTACACTATTAGGTAATGTAGACCTCACACAAAGCTAATGGAGATGGTTGGTTGATAAATAGGGACCTACATAAATTTCACTTTTGTGGAAACGATGAAATCTGAGGTTGCCTGTGAAATCCATGGGGGGAAACAACCTTAATAAAAATAGGTTTTTTATTTGCTACTGGCTGGCAGAGTGGCATAAAGGGGGCAGCAAAAAAGATGGCAGCTGCCTCTCTTCCCCACTCCTACCCTGGGGCCTCTCCACTAATCATCTCCGAGGGGTGAAGCTGGACAAAGGGCAGCCAGCAATCAGGATGTCAGCCACCCCATTGTCTTTCCTCCCCTGGGCCTGGGGCTTGTTCATCAGTCAGTGCTGAGGGGCAGGGCCTCTCTGCCAAACAGTGCTGAGGGGTGGGGCTGAGATAAAGCTGTGAAAATGGCTTTGTCTCAACACAATTTAAGTAGATCCCTATTGATAAGGCCAGGACTAGATGATTCAGGACTCCAAAATAAGGATAGAATAGATAAGTATAAGGATAGCCTGGAAAAAATGTTTATTATGTGTTAAGAACATGCTATTGGGTGTGTAAGATGTAAATTCAAGTTGTTTTGATCAATATGTAAAGGAGGTTTTGGGAATCCTGGATATCTTGTATGAGGCCTAAGGGATTCAATATAGAAATTATTCCCATACCATTACTGCAGACATCCAGGACTAACACTTTGTAACCCATTGACCATGCATTTTAGTGAATAGGTACTTTGTAGGCAATATACCTAGCTGAGCTTTTATCACCAAATTGTGCCTCTGGTCATTCCTTCCACAATGATAAGATCTTTAGGGGACCAGTACAGCACAGGCAGCATCCTGACACAGGTCATACACAGACAACCTTAATCCATCATATTGTCCTATTAAAATATATTTAACATGCAATAGATTATATAATTAATCATACATTCATTTTAAAAACTTTGTATAATTTATATATATTTACATAATCTTCAGATTGGACTATTCTGTGCTTGCATTTATTCTCACAGATGTGTTCATGACAATCTATTTCTCTTCTCTTTTCATATTGCAGTTATTTATTTACAGTCTTTCATGCAGAGATCATATATTATAAATCACAGGGATAGTGATATGCATGACAGACCCTCTAATTCAGTGCTGAATGGTCTCTCATGCATATCTTTTCTTTGATCAAACAACTTAAGCCAGGCAAGGTTAGAATGGAAGGAACATGCAGGAAATTAATAACAATGAGGACAACAATATAAAAAGTATAGATGCAATCGTCTTTGCAGTGGATCTTTTCCCTTGTGAGCAGTCAATACAGAATAGTAGCCATGCTATTCTGCCTGTTAAAGATAGGATCTGATGTGTGTATAAAGAGGATAGGAAGAAGGATACATGTATATGCCTAATAAAATTAATTTAGTGTTTGTTCTACAGATAGATAAAATGGAGTATATGGGTATATGGGATTAGGCAGTATGTGTAGCATAGGTGGCAGAGCATGTGAATGGGAACAAAGAAGTGGGGGGAGACAATTGTCCTTTTAGAGGACATTTAAAGAAGGGTGTACAAAATAATGCAGAATTAAGGTTTCAGAAGAAGTCAATTACACATGTTCCTGCCATAGGGGAAACTTTTGGAAGAATAGATGAATGGACTCCAGGTACTAAAAAATGAGGAATAAGGACCAGCCAGAATCCAAAATACTGCTACTCTAGAGTGTCCTTTATAGATGACTATATATCTTGAGCCATTGCTTTTGAAGAAATAATTATTTGTGTCTTATGGGTCAAATTACAAAAGGTCTAAGAAGATAGGACATAAAAAGAGAAAAGTATTGAAAACAGAGCTTTTAGGGAGGGAAGTAATGTGGGTTTTTTTGTATTTTTCCTTTCACCTTTTTGTCTTTAGCCTCTTTCATTTAATACCCTTTTACTTCATTATGTTCTTTTCCCAGACCCTTTTTTTTTTGCTGATCTACTAAAATTGAGCCAGCAATTTACAAAGTTAATGTGCTTCCTCAAAACTGCTCATCTATTACAGATTTCTGCAGGAGAGACAGGGAATCACCATAGCAGTGAATGACTCTCCTCTTCAAGGCCCCCCCAACAGATAGACCCTAACTCCAGAAATGCCTACAAGGGTGAAGAGAGAATATCTTTTGTTATTCTTCCTTACATTCTTTGCTGAGACCATGAACACACAGCTAATAAGAGAGTCCCAGTACCAAGTAAGTTACTACCCGGAGAGAAAAACAGACAAGCAAGTAATTAAGGACGGAGTTTTACAGGGGATGAGACTAAGCAAAAGGAGAAGGGGGTTAGTCATTCTTAAGAATCAATCTCTTTTTCTTCTGATAAATATTTTTCTTCACACTGCCAGCAAATAAAGTTACTGGAACAAAACACTGCGGGATATTACGGTGAATCATTAAATGGCATGTTTGATACTAGCATTTTGCAGCTGCTTATCTATAAGTAGAATATAATGTGATCATCTTTGCACAACAAAATTTCACATCCTTTAATTATCTTATGAGCTGGCTCTCACCCTGACGTACTTTTGTTTTGAATTGTCATAATACTTTTTGAAGTTTTTAATTGCATTTGTTTTTAATCAGGAGAAAAATGGCTAAGTAGCTGATGTGCAGTTAAATAACAGGAAGCGTTTTACTAAGGTATAGTGCTCAGATAAGGAGATGCCCTGCCTGGCTTTGTAGCTGCTTAGGAGGAAGCAGTGCATACACTCCCACAGAGCCAGGTGGGTGCAAAAACAGGAAGGTCACAGAGGTCAGGGTCTGACAGATGCATCTCAGTGAGTACTGTGCGTGCATGTAGATTTTCAATGCAATGCAAGCTGCAAATAACTTTGCTTATAATGAAAACTTGTGCATTGTTGTATAGGATGTGAGAGCTCTAATAGTATATGTGCATCACTGTTTCTTTTTGAAAAAAAAATCTAGTAAAGTTATGGATGATTAGGTTGTTAATGTTGATAAATATCTTGAAATTAGGATTTTCTCCAACTATTATGGCTACCTCTAACATCTAGTAGAGTTCAGGGTATTCTGCTAGTGAATTTCCATTACTTGCATTCCATTTTTCATCTCACTTCCAGCCAAACAAAGTACTTTATCTTTGCTTACTTATTTTTGCTTCAGGTCTGCTGTTTAAAAATAGCAGCAGCTTTCTTCACTACCCTCCATTATATATTTGTGGTCACTTGCATTGAAAAGCATAACATTGATGTTTGCTCCTAGATTTCTACTATTCCCTACCGCATGTTAACCAAGGTACATGGTAGCTTCCTCAAGGGCCTTAATTTTGATCCCATTTGCAGTATTTTCAGACAGTTATTTTTTCTAAATAGACCGTGAAGATGTATCATGCCATATAGTGTTTTATTCATCCACTCTATTATTATTATTTCTTTGGATTACAGTAATACTTAGGGGTAAGGGCTCCTTTTTCAGTCTTATTTATTTTTTAATTCACCCATCTACCTTTATGGGTCCTAGTTACTTATATTATGTTGTTTATATTATGTTCATCAACTGCGGTGCCTCGATGTTGTGGAAAATATTGTAAAATACTTAAAAGTGTTGTATGTTAAGTATTGATTCTCTCCATTCTTCAGCCAAATTCTGTGATGAACTGAAGCAGAAGTTTGCTTTGTTTCAAAGTCGTAGTGAATTTTGGGGGCATTCTGTTCTCACGGAGGAGAAAATTCTACCTAGGAACATCTGTTTTCCCCACCAATAAAGCTTGACTATTGCATGGGCAAAGTAAAAGGAGTTTTTAAGGGAGGTTCTAGTCCTTGAAAATGAGGTGTTGTCACAGGCAGGTTAGATCCAACTGACTCATCTTTCTGAACTATGAACCCAATAGGGAGAGCACAGAGTGACTGGAATCTCAGGCTTTGTGCATGGTAGGCAAAGAGATGTATTGCAGAATTTTAGGAACACATTAATACAGAAATTTGCTTTCCATCATACTAAGTCTTGTGTGCAGTCCTGAAACAAAGGAGGGGTGGGTGGGGCAACTGCCCTAGGCACTGAAGTGAAGAGACACCAACAGACACTGCCCAGCTGGGGTGGGGTGCAGGAAGGAGCCATGAGTTGCTTGTTTGGGGGGGGGGGGTGCAGAGATGAGGAGAGCAGCTCCCACTGCTGCGTGCACCCCCAGGCAAGCTTGGGGGTATGTGTGCCCCCTGGATCTTTGCACAGGGCGAAGGTGTACTGCCACTGCAAGCTTGCCCCAGGTGCCAAATTTCCTTGCTACGGCACTGCTTGTGTGCAAAGCTTTTATATAACAAAACCAAGTTTAATGTTCTATAATTTGATATCCAAGGCAAAAAATGGCATCATGTTAGTTTTGATAATTCAATTAATATTCACATTGGTGATGGAAATGGACCCCCTGAGATTGGCAGTGTACCCCCTGGAAGTGTCAGCCATGAAACCAGAAGTGCCGGCAGAAGTGTACTTCTGGTTTCACTGCTGGTGGTTCTACGGTTGGCAATCGGCTGCTGGGGGAACCCTCCACCCCATCTGTGGCAATCGGCCATGGGGGGACCCCCCAGTTTGTAATCAGGCATGGGGGGACCTGGTGGGGTGATCTTGTGCCCCCCCCCAGACTTGGGAGGCACCAGCCGCCCATGAATATCTGTATTGGTTAAAATACTGGAAGTTTTATTTCTCCAGTTCCTTCATGAGATTTTTTTTCCCTCCCTAATGTTTAGTGGTACATGAATCAGGCAGTACATTATATAAGACATATTTTTTCAAATCTTTCAAGATCATCCTAGTCACTGGGTAGCTGCATTTTTATACAAACCACATTTATGCAAATCCAAGATAACTTTGAATTTAAGATGACTCCACCAATAATTGGATTACATACATGGAAACTTCTAAGTGTATTATAATCTTCCACATAGAGAATTTACTTAATTGAGGGACATCGTAAATTTGCTGCCTCCCCCCCACGCTGTGGCAGAGAAAGCAGCAGTGGAGGGCAAGAGGCCAGACCTCCTTCCCTTGCCCCTCTGTACATGTGCCTGCTTGCTTGACATCTGTCCCCCCCCTTCCACTTACCCTCACTATTGCCTTCTCCCTCTGCCATGTACCCGTCTGTTGCCTGCCCCTTCATGTTTCTGCCTCCTGCCTTCTGCCTACCCCTTGGCTCCCACTCCCTGTCCCCACCACTTCTCTTACAGCCTACCCCTCAGAACCTTACCCCTTCTGTGCCTTTGCCAGGCTGGGAATTCTCAGCTGATGGGGCTCCCAGCCACAGGGGCACACCTGGCCACACATTCAATTAAGGATGTAATAGGAACCAGCTACAAAGTTACTACCCCTGCTCTCCTCTGCAGCCGCCTGCTCCCCATAACCTTACCCCTCCCATGCCTGTGCTTTTCACCTGCTGTCTGTTCCCCTGTGCCCACTTCACCCAACTTCCACAGCACTATTTACCTTCTGCTGTAGCTCTGCCCTGGCTCTAAGGCTGTCAGCAGCAGCCCAAGCCTGACTCCTGCTCAGCCTGGTCAAAATGGTGGCAACTCCTGCCTAAGCCAGGTCAGGACTAGAAGGACCATTACCGGAGCAGAAGGCAAGCAAGGACAGGACAACTATATGGGTGGGCAGTACAGCATTTCCTGTACTCCCCCTGAGCCATAGACCTTGGTCTCTCCCATTCCTTCTCCCCCCCACTGTCATTTCCCCTGAGCTCCCATAGCTGTGACCCCCTCCCCCCTCCCCACCAGACAATTCGTCCTAGCCTGGGGAGGTGATTCCAAGGTGAGGCTTAATTTTCCCCAGGCTGACTGGGGGAAAACATCTTATGGTGGATTTGAGTAAATATGATACCGCATATAAGCAATTACAAGTCAGTTAGCCAAAACCTCTTAGTTGTTTTCCTCTCTTTTGTTCTCATGTTTTCTAGGGGAGAGACAACTATTAAGAACATTTTCCTTTTCTATTTTATTGACAAGCTACAAAGTTACCAGTATTACAAAACATATTTGAGTTATCCTGTGGTTTTTGACAGCAGAAGAAAGATTGGGATGGGCAGGCTCCCTTAATCCCTGTTGCTGGCTTGAGTGCCAATGAAGGGATTGTGTGGTAGGTCAAAAGTTTGACTCTTCCATGCAAGAGTATACATCAGATGTACATCTCTGAATCTTAAGCTGCCATACTGTGCACTAGCTACCCAGGTAATCTCATTGTCATGGTTATCTTGTGAGGTTTTTTTTGCATTAACACATTCCCCCTGAATAAGATCAAGTATTTCAGCTAAATTTGTATCTTTTGAAATCATTATTTCCTGAATCTGCGGCCCTATTCCCAGACCTTATCAAAAGTCCTGTTGTCTTTGGTAGGATAGAAGAATTTCTGTTCATTCATGTTTTGGACTCTTCAATGCTAGGTTATTAAGTTACTTATCTACATTTTACTTTGAGTTCTTGAGGCTTAGTGATTGGTTTGAAGACAGCCAGAAGCTCTACACTGAATAACAAATCTGATCTCACTTGGCAAGAGAGCTCCAATTTTCCAGATACAGACTTTTTTTTTGTACTAATGGGCTAAAATGACTTGCTATAGGCTGTAGAATTGCATATGGATTTCAGCTCTAAATACTAGGAACATAAGGTTGAACCTCAATGTATATTATTTAAACTTATTGGTCAGAGGTTTTAAGCCTTGGGCCTGTGTTCAGCAGACCTTCAAAAACCTCCATTTATATGTGATTCACTGGATGAATTCGATTCTTTCTCAAGTTGCAAGAGTTCAATCCTAACTCATTTTGTTACTTCTGTGATGTGATTTCTGATTGTTCATGCCCAAATAATGTATTGTGGAAATATTCTGTCATTGGTATCTCCATTTTTAGATTGTCATGTGCCAAGAATGAGAATCCCAGTTTAGCTTACAAAGGAGAAAGCAGCTGCTAAAGGTGTTTAGTAAGCAGTATTGGTAGATTTTTCTTAATCTACCATTTTACATGAGTGCACAGGAGAGTAAGATAGACTAGGAGTTTTTTCCTCCTGACTTCTCTCCCATAGCCACACAATGCCTTTTCAGATTGTGCAGGGTGCAGAAAGAGCTCTGCACTAGGTGATCCATGCTGATACCAAATGATATGGGGAGGATATAGATACAGAGAAAGTCATGGTTTCACCTTAACAGGCACTCAGAGGAGCTGGATTGGATGTGCATAGGATGTGGGCTGGAGTATTCTGTTCCCTATGAAAAGGTGTCATGAATAGTATCCCTCCTTCCCGTGTAGATGGAAAACCTTAGAAAGAGTTGTGTTTCTGAGAGCCTTGATTCACAGCACACATCAGATATTTTATTTAGATTATAGTAAGCATTACTACAAGTTAAAAAGTCTTCTGAGTACTTGCACATTAATGATTAGTGCAGTTGACAAACAGCTGTTTGTTGGTTCCAGTCTTCTCAGTGTATGGGAGACAGTAAGACTCCAGTGTGGTGGGAGGGCTGGGACCAACAATCAGTTATTTCCTGGTCCCAGCCCCAGCACTACACTGGTACTAGTGAGGGCTATTTGCATTATCTCCATGGACCAGTACCATGACAATGTTACACATATTACCTAACACAACCTGGAGGTACCCCTTGCCTGAAGAGCTCTAATTTTACTATAATACAGTAGAATTTGCATATTTCCTGCTTGCATGTGCAGATGCTCATGGTTTACATCCTAAGTGTAACACGCAACAAGGTTCTGAGATGCTGTGGGTGTGTCCACACATGGAAGCACATGTGCTTGCAGCAGCTCAAATAGAAGCGGTGCAAATTTGAGTTGGGGCTTTTTGCCTAAGTGCATGTGTTTGGACATGCACTTTGTTGCAGAGGAAATTGTGCCACTTGGGTCAAAATAACCGTGCCTGGCTCCTCCTGGATCTGCAGCCAGGGGGAGCTAGAGCCCAGGGCCAGCAACTGTGCTGTCCCCAGCAGTATAAAAAGCCACCCTGGCAAGTAGCTTAGGACTGCTAGCTCTCAGGAGCTTTTGGAACCCAACCAATTAGTACCTGGGGACACCACTTTTTGTGCCAGCTGGACTGCTGAAGCAGCCCTGAGAGTTCCCTGCATCCTCTACCCACTGCAGAGGTCTCGCAGTGGGAGATGCTGCCTGGCTGTGACCTGCTGCACACCTATCAGACCCAGATGGGGACTGCACAGCCAGTAGATGCATCTGTCCCTCTGGGCCAGTTGCCAGTGGGCTGTAGCTTCAGAGTTGGCCTCTGTGCGGCACTACTGCCATGTGTGCCCCCTGCGCAGCCATCTGGGCAGATGTTCTGGGTGTGGTGGCCTGCTTTGAACTGTCAAAGACTGTCCTCCTGGTCCCAGCTGACCAGGAGGTCAGCCACAGCCAACTGGGTCCAAGGTGCCAGCTCTGATCAGGCAGGGCTCTAGCAGGAATTCTGGTGTTCCCTATTGGAAACTTGAAAAATCCCTGATAAAAAAAAATCCCAAAGTCACTCTGTAAAATACTCCAAGATCCATATTCCTCCACAAGTAAACAAAAGACCATTATAAAAAGAGAGAGAGGGAGGGAGACAGACAGCAATCAGTTGGACAATGTTTTATTGATACATCTACCATGTTAAAGGATATATTTTATCATAAAGTGAACTCTAAATACATGTTTTATGAGTATATCATTTGCTATATAGTTTGCTGCCCTCCCATAGGGACAATGGCCCCAACACAAGGAGTTACAGCCCCCCCAACAGGGGATTTGGCCCCCACACAAAGGCCAAATGACTCCCACAGGGGCTGCCACCCCCTCACAAGGCCCATATGCCCCACCACAGCCCCCCCAATTGCTGCCCCACCTGGTCCCATCTTCCACCAGCTGCTTCAGCCCCACCCCCGATGGCCGCCCCACCCTGTAGCACAAACTAAACAAATGTAGCTGATGCTAACCTAGAGTGTAATAATAGTAAAATTGTAACCATGTTACTCTTGTTCTGTTAGCAACTTGAAAACTCCATTTTGTATCCTTCTGCTTGACATAAGTGAATGAATTCTGCATAGCCTTTATGTATGAGTGTGTGTAAAAGTGTGAATGGTGAGAGAATGTCATAGAAATGGGAGAAGAAGATTTAACTGTTTATGTAAACAGCAAGGTGCCTGTAACAGGAGGGCTTCTTGTGGCTGATTTCCTTGTGGCTAACCACCCACCACACCTTGTTAATTAATTAATTGATGTTGATTAAGCAGGAGGCTGCCCATTTCTTGTCCCAGTGCCAGGGGGTGCTATCAGAGGTTCTGTTCCTCCCCTACACAGCAGCCCAAGCCTCATAGATGGCATCCCAATGTTATCCATATCACCGGCCCTGCACTGGGCCCCAGAATCCTACTGGTTGGACCCCACTTAGATCCCTCTGTTCAGGCAGCCTATTCTGCCTTCATCCCTGGGTTGCATAGCTCCCTCAGCTGCTTCCCCCTTATGAGTGTGGTGCCCCTGGGACCTTCAGCTCTACTGGCCCTGGCCCACCTCCAGGCCAGTCGGAACCCCAGGCCCTCATCTCTTGGGCGTTTCTCATGGTGGGCCCCTGGCTCTTTGACCCTTCCAGGTCCTGGCCCCAGCTTGGACCAGTCAGGGGATGTCAAGACAGGTTAAAAGTCTATGGCTCAACTCTCTCTATCTGGGGTCTACCTTCTAGACCCTACAAAGGGGGTAAACCACTTGCTTGTGGGTGCTAGGGGTTAAGATGCCCCAACCTGCCTTTCACCGAGGTGGTAACTGGCCTGGCATTTCCTGGGGGCTGAGAGACCCACCAGGCCACCCACTCCCTACAGGGTGCAGTTTTAGGTCATGTGCAGGACCAGGAGCCTCCTGACCATCCTCTACAGCTCCTCTTTTACCTCCAGACGATACCTGCAGCCAGGCAATGTTGTTGCCTGGCCTTCCAGCAGCAAAATGCCCTGTTTATATGGGCATCCCTGAATCTAAAATGGCTGTCCTAATCAGGCATTTGCCAGCTGCTGTCTTCAGGCTCTTAAAGTGGCAGGCACAAACAGTGCCCTACCACAGCGCCAACTGTAAGTTACCAGTCAGTAAGCTAATTAATGAATGGCTGAAGAATCGCTTTTAGGCCTAGGGCACAAAGAAGATAACAAGGAGAAGGAATGCACCCATTCTGCCACATGGGCAGCAAAAACACTCCAAGGCTAAGATAAGCTGAAGACAAAAGAAGAACAACCACAAAAACAGAAGCTGGGTATGGAAAAACCCCAAAGCACTGAAACAAAGGATGTCAATCCCTTTAAAAGAACACTTTGAAAATGCTAAGTTGGGTGAGTC
>NW_017728907.1:5264045-5274315 GCF_001723895.1 Crocodylus porosus | reverse complement strand
AGTCCTCCTGACCCCTTACTTACCAGCACTGGAGCCCTGGTGCTGAGCATGCAGTCTGGTCAGCCATGCATTTCAGCACCAGGGCAAGGGGCCAGCCATGGAGATGCTCTGGCAGCCAGCATGTCTCCCTGGAGTACCCAGACTCCGGTTGCCTTAGGGCACTGTCCAGGACCATGCCCTGCCCCGCTTTTTTTAGCTTCAGTTGTTTTTAGTATCTAGGGGTCTAATTTTCTCCCCATACTGCAAACTTGCAGTGCAGGGAACATTTCTTTTGTTCCCACACATGCCTCTTGCCCTGCCTCAAATGGGTTTGAGGCAGGGCAAGAGGCACATGTGTGCTTATCTGGACACGCCCTGTGACTCCTGTTGCTCCCATTGGGGACAGTTTGCAGATGCACCCCTCCTTCACTTAGGTTATGTGCCAATCCTATAATCTAGTCCTATGTCTAGATTATATGTCTAGTAAGCATGTCTAGTAAGGGTAAATTTTAGAGACTGTACTAAATAAGAGGAGAAAAGAAGAAAATGAGAATTGGATTCTGATTAAAAAACTCAGCATAGGAAGGAGCTTGCTTACAAGTGGAGGAAGAAGGAGGGTTTTTATTGTTGATTTGTGGTTTTTGCATAAGGCCCAGTAAATTTTCTTTTTACAAGTAAAGCAGAAAGAGGCAGCCATACTTATACCTATATTAGAAAGTTGTTTTAATGTGGCAACTCTCCTAGTGATGTTACTAGCAAGATAAATGACAGTCTTGAGTGTCTGCCAGTCCTGTGAGTTGGGTCCTCATGTGGGGTAGCTGTAATCTGCACATGTGGGTTGACTAGAAACATTCCCTGCTGAATACTGGTTCTGCCAGAATTGGGTCAGTGTTACCACTTTCTTATTTTTGTCTTCCTCCACCTCCCCTTTTTGGCTTGTGCCTTGTGGGAATACATACAGAATGAGCTTCAAGAAAAGAAAAAAAACTGTGTAGTCCTAAGAAATGTACCAACAGTCTTGACAAGTGATTAGATAGATTGTCTTGATTTAGATATTGGGGTGCAACTGCAAGCTGGTTCTTCCTTGTTTAAAAAAAATACAAGATTGCAAGGCAAGGATTTTTTAGTGTTCACTCGCATTTTATTTTTTGTGCCTTCCTTAGCTTTTTAAAAGTTAAAAAGGAGGATTTAAGAACGGAATTAATTTGGTTTCAGGGTAAAAATCCTTTCACTGAAAGCCCTTACATCAGTTGTTCAGTAATATCACCCATCGGCTAAACCAAAAATGCTACACTACTTGCTTAATAATTAAATGAGGTCCTCATTTGAGTCACAGTGTCTAGCAGGAGCTGAATCTAGTGAGCCCACCAGCTGTGTATTTGCTAACCCAGAAAGTTACTGCTATCATGTTGTACTGAATTTCTCCCAGTCATCCCAGTCTTATTAATGCCTCAGTGTGGCATAAAGCTTCATTCATTATTCATAATAATCCAGTCAGAGGGCACTCTGAGACCTGATAAATTCTCACCTAAATGACAACAGCTGACAGGGCCTAGGGTTTTATAGCCCTTCTCCTGCCATAGCAAGGTGCTATGGGCAAAGGTCCAGAATGATCCTCCACTAATGACCAATGTGATATATGAGCAGCTGCTGATTTTCTGACATGAAGTCTACTCTGCTGAGCATCCAGCCTGCTAGCAGTGAGCAGGGGATGAATATCTGACAGACAATATACTTCAGGTGCAGGCCACAAAATTTTTTGTCTTGGGTGGGAACTAGAGGGTTAATCCTGAACTGGAAGACTGGTAACATTGACAATACCAAAAAATATCCTGGAGAAAAAAAATCTGCAGAAGTCTGTAAATTCTGACTCTGCTGATGGACAAATGAACATGTGGTTCTCACTTCTGAAAACTGGTCCTCTTTGACACCCAGAGGGCTGAATAATCATGACTTAATTGCTTTATAAAAATCAATAATCATCTGCTGAAGAATATTAATTGCACTTTTTTACAAAGGGGGAAACGGGTTCATAATATTTTATTGGCTTTTAATTCTTCTTTGATACCATAGGAGGTAAGTAAAAAGCTTCTTTCTTTTGTTCCGACACAGACCTACTTTTTCAAAGGAACATGTATACCTGTTTGAGTTTTAACATTTCCCTTGTGTTTTGGGTTCAGATTAGAAGCAGGTGTAGTCCTTTTAATTCTGCCTTTATCTTTGCTTTTATCAATGACTAATATTCTATGACAACCCTTATCTTTGTCAAGTTATATTGATAACACTTGTATGCAAGCATACATACATGTAAAAAATCCATCTGTGTTGCATAGTTATGCAGATTTAGCACTTGATTTCAAATCTGCTGAGCACCTCAGAAGATCAGGCCCTGAATGCTTCTAAAAGACATGATTCCAGCTCCAAGACTCAACTTCTTCTGGTTGCTGATAAAGTAGGTAGAGCATAGTGAACCCACCCCCATACTCTTGTGCTTCTTTTGAATCTTCTTCTTTAGCAGTCTCTTGCAATTGAGGATGGTTGTTTCCCATGATTGTCTTATCTGTGTGTCCAAAGATGGCTGATGGGGCCTATCTGGGATTGACAGACTATTAAAGCTCAGGTATATGTTTCTATGTGGGGTGGGTGGTGCTGAATTCTTCATTTGGTGTATGTGGTGGGGACATCACCATGAATAGAAACTTACTGGAGAGAGGAGAGCTAGGAGAAGTGCGGAGCCAGTGGGACACTGCCAGAGACTGGAAGTGCAGCAAGAACCAGGCTGCAGGAAAAAAAAAAAAAAAAAAAAGCTGTGCCGAAGATAAAAGAGGAAAACTTGCAGTGGGCCAGGAGAGAGCTGGGGCCGGCACCAGCATGGACCTGCTTTATGGTGGAGTGCTGATGCCGATTCGGTAGCCAGCCCCCTGGAGGGGGGATAAAAACCTTACCAGATAGAGAATAGGGAGTACTGGAAGTGAGTCCACCAGAGGGCCCAGAGTGGCCTGGAGCTATCTGTAACCCTGCCAAGGGCATGTGGTGGCAGACCTGAGAGGGCACATACTAGGATAATATAAGCCCAGCAGGGCCTAGGTATTTACCTGGGATGGAGCACTGGATCCCAGATACAGTGAGCTGGGAATAGGATGGTGATGAATCTGAAGAGAGAGAGAGAGAGAGATAGACAGACAGACAGAAGGATCCTTGAGCTGCTGTGGACCAGAACCAGAAAGAGAAAGGAGCATACCTGGGAGCAAGGTAACCCGGGCCAGTTTATGTACAGCCCCAAACTGGATGGTACACTGTCCAAACTGGACTTTTCTAACCGAAGAAGGCAAACCCCCTCCCCGCCCCAAACCCCTTTTTGCTGTGATGAGCGGACTTGGTCTTAGTTGTGGTCTGGAATTAAGATCTGTGAATGGTGCAAGACAGGGTGTAGGGGAGGAAGAGCCCTGAAACAGGAAGCCGGATAGGAAGATTGAAGGAGGAAACCAGGGGAGACAAGACTTAAAACAATCCTCCTGATAGTAAACTTATACCAACAAGACATGGCAGGTGAGAACCCCTAGGGACTGGCCAGATGACAAGCTGTCAACCATAAAGGAGGTGACAGTGCCCAAAAAAAACAATAAAAGCAAAATGCACTAGTGAGCAGCACGGGAGATTACAGTCTTCAACATGCTCTTTCTGCCACTCCCAGTTTTCCATCTCCTGTTGTTGTCAAGGGGTTTCAAAGTACTGAGATCCCTGCATCAGATTCTTCCTCTATTTCGGGTAGTCCTGGGTGACAGTCTCCCACAAGTTGATATCAAAGTTGTATTTTTTTTAAGTTGGCCTTGAGGACTTTCTCTGCCTTCCTCTTGAGCATACTTTTTGGCTGAGGTGAAACTTGCTTCAGGAGTCTGGAGTTGGACATCCAGATGACAAGGCTGGCCCAATGAAGTTGATGTCAGATGATCAATACTTGTGGTGTCTGCTTGCAGGAGAATGCTAATGTTGGTGTACCTGTCTTCCCACTAGATTCAGAGAATCTTCTTCAGGCAGTGTTGATGGTACTTCTACAACAACTTTAGATGTCTCCTGTATATTGTCTATGTCTCAGCTCCATACAGCAAGGTAGGGAACATGACTGCTTGATAAACCATGAGCTGGGTCAGATCTGATGTTGGGATCTTCAAACACTCACTTTTTCAGGCATCCAAAGGCTGCATTTTCACATTTGAGGTGATGTGGGATTTCTTTGTCAATGTCAGATTTCTGCACAAGATGGCTTCCGAGGCCTGGGAAATACTCAATGTTCTCCAGAATCTCAACACAGATCTGGATTAACAGAGCTGGGGACTATTCATTAGGACCATGTTGGTAGAGAACAATAGTCTTATGAATGTTAAATGTCAGTTCCATTTTCTTGTATGCTTTGGTAGACACAAACGTTTGCCTGAAGGTCTGCTTCCAAGCAAGTGCACACAACAGCATCATCAGCATGCTGGAGCTCAATATTTGAGGTCAGGGTTGTCTTGGTTTTGGATCAGAGTCATCTGAGGTCAAACAGTTTACTATCCATTTGGTAGTTTCTCCACTCTGGCTGGAAGCTTGCTGGTGGTCAGATGTAGCATTGTGGCAAGGAATACTGAGAAAAGTGTTAAGCAAGGCTGTGTCTGCTCCAAGTCTTGGTTTAACCTCAAAGGAATCTGTTATAGATCCATTACTAAGAACCACTACATGGAGCAGGCAGAGAATGGTGACAAATTTCAGTGGGCATCTGTATTTCAGAAGGATCCTCTACAACACGTTTCGGCTGACAGAGTCAAGAGCTTTCATGAGCTCTAAGAAGGCCACGTAGAGAGGCTTATGTTGTTCTTATAATTTCTCCTGTATCTGGTGAGCTGTGAAGATCATGTCAGCTGTGCTTCTTGATGCCCTAAACCCACACTGAGATTCTGGAAGCAGCTCTTCACCAAGCGGAAAGAGATGGTTCAGGAGGGTTCTCACTATGATTTCTTCTGTGGTGAACAGCAAGACAATCCCTCTGTAGATTCGACAGTCTGACTTGTCTCTTTTCTTGAAGATCATCACAATCATAGCAACCCTGAGGTCATTTGAGATATCCTTACCATTCCAGATCCTTAAGCTGAAATGTGAACGGCTCTCCCTTGCTTAAAGATTTCTGTGGGAATTCCATCCACTAAAGATGCCTTGTTGTTCTTTATCTGCTTGATAACTTTTCTCACTTTGTCAACAGTTGAAGGGATTCCAAGATCATCTCTGACTAGTTGTGCAGGACAGAGATGAGAACTGTCTTATCAACAACAGAGTCTTGATTGAAAAGGTCTTCAAAATGCTCCTTCCAACAGGCATTGATGGCTCCCCTTTCCTTGATTAGGTATTTCCCCAATAGGGCCCAGAAGAATGGACTCTAACCATTGTAGGGAGTTCACTCCCCCTACCCACAGAATATTTGGCCTCCAGGCTGTGTGCACTAGTAATTGTCCTGTCTAAGAGAGTTGGTTTGGGTAATGTATGTGCACTGGGTCCATGCATCCAAACCAGCAGTACCCAGTTAAACGCAACCATTGTGCTTACTACTCATCTGTGCTGAACCTGAAATTTTGAGCTTTCAGCACAAG
Organism: Crocodylus porosus; assembly: GCF_001723895.1. NCBI lineage: Eukaryota > Metazoa > Chordata > Crocodylia > Crocodylidae > Crocodylus > Crocodylus porosus. The sequence goes on along the minus strand of NW_017728907.1, from coordinate 5,268,715 downwards.
GACAGTCCTTATTTCCAGTCTACAAATTCACTGTAGTCTGGATTCCTGCAAAAAAATAAAAAACATAGCAGGGCTGGGGCTATGCTGCCTTCTTTCCTGAATTTTAAATACATCATATTGGTCTGACTTGGCCTGATGACTGCATGGAAAAGTTAGACCTATGAGAGATGGTCTAGAAGGTACCCCTCAAAGTAGCAAAAATTAGGTCCCTGGCACATGTTATACTAAAGGCATGATTAACCAGTTAATCAGATTTTAAGTTGTAACCTGGCCACGTTAAAGCATTAATGGCATCATAAAACAAGGAATAAGCCCCAAAGTTATTCTACAGAAATATGTGTAGTAACTTTGTAGCTGGTTCCTATCACACGATTAATTGAATGTGTGGTCAGGTGTACCCCTGTGGCTAGGAGTTGGATCAGCTGAGAATTCCCAGCCTCAGGAATGCATGATGAGCCCCTGTGGCTAGAAGCCCCATCAGATGTGGGTTCCTACCTTGGGGGTGCACAGTGTACCCCCTGCAGCTGGCAGCCCAGATCAGCTGATAGGGCATACACCAGATTGGGGAGGAGATAGGCAGCACAGCAGAAAAGAAAGGGAGCAGAAAAGCAAAGCCAGAGATCAGGCAAGAAAAGGGGACCAAGAGTGGCACTTGGGGAGGGTACAGAGGTAATTTGTGACACATTTGCCAAAAAGGTTGCCCCTCATTGCATTAGCTGCACATTTTTGTCTTCCTCTTTAATTCCTATATTCTTCTTGTCACAAAGAAGGTCTTCTTTCCTTCGAATGCTTTTTAGTGGAGTGCCTCAGTTTTGTAAGCCAATTTCAGGATATAATTTATTCTTTCCACCTTCAGAGCCTCTTTCAAGAAAGAGGGCTATAGATTTCATGAAATGCTTACTGGGTTATTATATTGCCCAAAGTTATTATGAAGAGAACCTTACCTGGATTTGTCCTAATAATAAGCCTACCATTATGGACACAGATGAGGTCTACCAGAACTAGATAAAGCTTTTCCAGATAAGTTGGATGCCTTGATAGTTGTGAGGCTCTGGGTGAAACAACTTATGGAACCTTCCATATTTTCCAGAATGACTTAAAATATAACTATAACATTACTCCAGGTTTTCCTCTCAGGCTTCTGTATCTGTTTTTATTTTTCATTTTTATTAATTTCTTTTAAAAACAAACAGAGCTTTCTCTTTGGTGCTAAATTACCCCAAGCTGCCTCTTCCCTGAGAGGTCTATCTGGGTAATTTGCAGTACTTCTCTGTTACGTGGGTCAATTCCATTGCCTCATATGCCTGGGGTGCCTCTGCTCTTCCCTTTTTTACATACCTAGGCTGAACTCAGAGAAGGGTCAATATAAAACAATTATTGCAGGTTCTACATTCCTCCAAGGGGAATCAAATCAGTGAAGGAAGTACATCAGGGGAGCTTTCTACTAGATGTAAGATCCTTATAAATGGTTGTTTTTCTAATTATTCTCATCAGCATGAGTTAAAATGGAGGGATATGCTGCCTGGTAAATTGGTTGGGTAAATTTTCTCAGTCTAACCATCCCAGTCTTGATGAGTATTTTATTTACATCTCATCCAGGGGTGATGTGTAGGGGGTGCACATAGGTGCATGTGCACCCCCTGAGCATGGGTGTGCACACCCTACAAAAAGCTTGCCACCCCACCATCGACACCGGTGGTGGCATCTGTGGGTGGCCGCCAACCCCTGGTTGGCAGTTGCCACCCCCTCACATGCTGCCGGCAGTATCTGCAGGAGCTCCCTCTTGCCACTGCTGTGCTCCCGCTCCTGCCCCCGCCACCATGCTTCTGCCACTGCCATTCCCTCCCAGCCACCAGGGGCATGCTTCATTCATGATCTGATCTAGACTTATAGTGCAATCAGTCTGCAATATGTTGTTTCACACTTCCTTCTAAGGTTTAGACTAACTTGCTGTACTTCCCCTGTTTTGAAGGTGATTTACATTGTTGTTTCACAGTTCTTTATGTTCAAATGCCTAGATACATGAATAGAACCCTAGGTTTCTTTGGTATGTTTCTACCTTCTGGAAGTTATTTTCACTTACCATGCACTTATAAAAAAAAAAAAAAAAAGACAAACAAACAAAAAAAATCCCCACCTTACACATGTGCTAAATTACTCTGAAACTGTTCTATAACTAGCTGTAAAATGTAACAAAAAATGATTTTAAAAAAAAAGTCTAAAGTTAGGTTTCTAAATCCATAATCAAGTACCTAAGTAATTGCTCTGACTTAATAAATTGTTAAGCATCTATCAAACCCGTCTGACTTCAGATAGAGTTCTTGTGGTTTAGCACTTTTAAAATCAGACCACTTATTTAGATGCCCAACAAAGACATGTTAGGCTCTTATTTAAAAAAAAAACAAACAAACTCCTTTAGTCTAGGGTTATCAAGCTTTCTTGTTAATATTTATCAAATGCTTTCTTTCCATGAGGGATAGATAAACAAGACAGAAGCCCAACTGAAGAAAAAAAAATTCAAACAGAGAAGATATTTCATGTAAAATAATCTCTCTACAGGGCAAAGGTTACTGCTAAATACAGCAGGCACGCCATATCCCCAGCTACAGGAAATAATTGATTGTAATACATATGTTCCTTAATTCCCTCCAGGATTTTACTTACCATGAGAGCCCCTTCAGGGCTTTAATGATAAATATTTAACAAGGGAAGCCCCCCCTCCCTTCCATAATCTATAGTCTCATATACAGTAAACTGATTAATTTTCTTTAATAATGGAAACATCTTTTCCCTTTGTGTATTGCTTTAATTCCATAGTAAATTGGGAATTCTACCTTTTAGCTGTTTCTACTCCAGGGCTTTTGCCACTAGGTACTTGGCTTTTGCCACTTGTAGTATAAATGGTCAACAGAACTTGTTTGAAAGAAAACAATCCTGATTTTCCCAGAATTAAAATTCATAGATCTACTTGTAATACTTTGTGGATAATATTGGTAATCCTGGTCAAATTTAGAGCTCCCATAAGGCTACTCAGCCAGCATACTTGGTTTCCTGATGGATCCACTGAATGCACCTAGTATGTTCCCAATATGCTGCTCTTCACAGGATTTCATCATCATGGCTGGGATTAAAGCAGCCAAAAGCTACTGCAGTTTCATGGAAATAAGAATCTCTCAGGCTTCTCTGAAAGTTTTCCACACCTTTAAGAAGTACTGCAAACTGTCTTCCATTCATTTAGTGACTAAAACACATATTTTGTTTTTTCTTTGGGTCTTTGGGTTTTTTCTTTGTTCTCTTATTTTCAGCCCAGGCCACTAGTGTGGAGTACTCCGTGTATTACCTTGTGATTATGTCAGCTATCTTAACTTCCTTTTGGAACCTATACTTCTTTTCAGTCCCAAGTAATGACAGTGGGGATCAGTAATTGACTGTCTCCTCAAAGCAGAGATTCTTATTTCCTTTCCTGAAATACTGTTGTTCTAAATAAATCTTAAAAGAGTACAGGCAACCCCTGCTTAGCGCTTGTGATGGGGTGCCTGTAGCACCCAGCCACGAACAGAATGAAAGAAAAACAAAAGAGAAAAACTTACTCCAAGGAGCCAGAGAAGCTGTGGCAAGCCCGGAAATATCAAACACCACACTCAAAACAACTGGAGGAGCCAGCTGGGGCCACAGATCAAAGACTGCCATGGTGAACCCAGGAAGAGAAAAATGGTGTGAGAAAAGAAAAAGGGGGAAAAAAATATGCTGGAGAGCAAAGAAGGAACAGCTAGGTTGAATGGACAGTGAATAGGAAGCTACCACAGTGGCCCCAACTGGAAAAAGGAAGATTTAAGGGACACCAAGGGCATGGCCAGGGGTTGGAGGAAGAAGAAAAGATTGGAAAGCAGGCAAGGGGAGAAGACCAACCCAGGAGCCAAAGTGAAAGTTCCAGCCTTGGGACCTAGCTGACAAGACCCAGCAGGAAATTACATCCACTGGAGAGGCTTGATTGGCCAGTTATTCCAGTACTGGGGGGTGAAGAGGACCTAGGAGAAGAGGAAGACAGATGGAATTATTCCCTGAAGAGGGGGAGAAGAAGAGAGAGAGGGCCTCAGTCACAGGAGAGTGACAGGGGCACTACAAAGGCAAGAGATAGTTGTCTTGGGTCCCGTGCAGGGAAGAACAGGGCAAGCAGCCACTTAGGCAAGGACTCTAGCTGAGGGTCCTTTGAACGAGGGTAGCAATCAATCTTAGAGGCAATTAACAATGCTCAGAACATCAGGTATGGTGAGGGCAGGGGATGGGGATGGTGGAGACCTGTGAAGAGCTGCTGACACCTTGAGCATGTCCACACATGCAAGCACATCCGCTTGCAGCAGCTGAAATAGAAGTGCTCCAAATTAGAGCCGGGGCTTTTTGCCTCAGTAGACATGCTTGGACATGAACTTTGTTGTGGATCAAATTGTGCCACTTGGGGCAAAATAACCCTGCCTGGCTTCTCCTGAATCTGCAGCCAGGGGGAGCTAGAGCCTTGGACCAGCACCTGTGCCATCCCCAGCAGTACAAAAAGCTGCCCTGGCACAAAAGGGATCAGGATCTCAGGGGGGTCAAGCAGGGGATGGGGATGGGCAGAAAAGGGATCAGGGTCTCAGGTGGGTAGGTGGGGGGTAGGGCCAGGCAGAGCATGG
>NW_017728907.1:5233611-5263590 GCF_001723895.1 Crocodylus porosus | reverse complement strand
CTTCAGCCTGTCTCTTTAGGTAACCTGAGCTGGCTGCATTCCTGAGGGAGGGGGGAAACCTGCTCCCTCTGCCTACGTGACCTGCATCAATTACCTGGGTGAGGGGTTTCTACCTGGGGAGCTGGAATCTGCCTGGTAACAGGTGATGTATTTCAAATTGGTTGGCTGACAGCCAACCGGGGCTGACTTCCCCTGGACCAGGTGAATGAGGTCCAGCCAGCAGCAAAATGCCCTGTTTATATGGGCAGCCAGAACTCTAAAATGGCTGCTGCAATTAAGCACCTGCTGGCTGCTCAGCACCAGGTCTTAAAGTGGCAGGCACAAACAGTGCCCCGCTTTTTAAAATTCTGTTTTTTTTTAGACCAGGGGTCTAATTTTATTCCTGCACTATAAGTTTGCAGCACAGGGAAAAATTTTTCATTCCAGCACATGGCTCTTGCTCCATCTCAAAGGGGTTTAAGATGGGACAAGAGGCACATGCGTGCTCTTTTCGACATGCCCCCCTCCCCCCACAATTCATGGGCATTCTCGGTTGCCTTCCGGGAGTGTGTAAACGTATCTCCCATAACATCAAAAGCGTGGCAGGCGATCTACAATGACAAGACACTATTATTCCAGCCGGGAGGCAACATGACTCTGGACAGCCCAACTACCCCGCTTACAGTCCTTTTAATGGGTTCCTGAAAAACCGAGCGTTAAGTGAAATGAGGATTAGGTGAAACCAAAAGTATCTGACAACCCAAAATGGCAACTGCAATTGTTTTTAATGACCCAAGATGGCAACCGCAAGCATTATAACAAAACTTGCCGAGGGCCAAGTGACACTGGGTGTCAATTTAAAATGAGCGTTATAGTGAAATAGCACTCAGCAAAACAGTGTTTTAAGCAGGGGTTGCCTGTATAATAGACTCTAAACATTTCTAACTCTGCCAGAAGTTTATCATTCCTTGGTGCAGGGAAGGACCAATTGCTTAGATTTCCTATGTGGCTTCTTCCTATATCAGCCTGTCTTCTGAGACAGATTCTGACAAGTGATTCTAACTCTTCCTCCAGCTACTCCTTGAGGAAAAAGCATTTTATTTTGTTTTGGTTTATTGGTCTCTAGGGCTCTTTTCTGGCAAGTTGTTAGAAGCTTGCCACTTGTTAGAGGCCAGATATAAGATTCCTGAAGGGAACAGCTTGCTCCATGGTCCTGCAGTGTTGCTGGGGTGTTCTTTTTCTGGGAAAACCATTGCTATCTTGCCACACAGGCCCCATTGAATGCAAGTGTTCCAAGCATGTAAAAAAATATCCCACCACTCACAGCATTTCATTGTTTCAGCTCAGCTACCCAGTCATTTTCAGTGTTCATAAAATTATTTTATATCAGTTCCAATTCTGTTATAGGGGGTAGGGTGAAGGAGAGGTAGAAAAGGTTAGACAGAATTTCCTTTTAAGAAGAGCAGCCTTTTGGCATCATTGCCTAGTGCTCACAGGTTCAACGGCCTTTAGAGGATCAGATGCTCAGTTGATGAAACTCTACTGAAGCCCATTGCCTTAAAAGCAATGGCATCCATCCATTTTCATGAGGGGATCATGTTCTGAAATAACTAAAATGTTGGCTGATCAACTATTGCCATGGTCTCTAAAAGGTAGTGCACATATTGTACTCTACAGCAGGGATTTTCAACCTTTTTTAAGAAGTGTACCCCTTCTGGTGGGTACCCCTCCTGGACTTCACCCCCTGGATGAGCAAGGGTGGTGGTGCCCCAGCAGCTGGTTGACAAGTGGGAGTGGGGGGGTCCCCCAGCAGCCAATTGATATGTGGGGGAGGGGGAGTCCTCTGCAGCAGGCGTACTTTCCAAGTAGCCCTGCTTCTCTGCATTACTGCCACATACCCCCTTGGGCTTTCCCAAGTACCTGCAGGGGTACGTGTAACCCTGGTTGGCAACCCCTGCTCTACAGTATACTTATGAGGGCCAGATTGACTGATGTCAATTTGGAGTAATTTTTTTTAAATTTCAGTGACGTTTCCAAGTATTTACACCAGTGAGAAAGTGCTGCTGGTGGGTTTCCTTGCCTTTGCCATAAATACAATGGACTGAAGGGAGGTTTTCTAATGTCAGGATGTACAGGATATATGCCATCCTCCATCTGAGCAATTGGATTTCTCACAGAACTTTATAAATTTGGTAGTCTTTTCTGGCCATGCTTTGTCTTATTTTATAAGGAAAACAATGTAGCACAGTACAGGCTTGATCGCAAAGCTGTCTGTCTTTGTGCAGTGGGTGGATGGGGACTTTTCATTTCAAATACAAGATTCTGAAAGATAAAAAGGAAGTTGTGTTTTGACAGTTCTGTGGCCTGTCTCTAAGCACATTGGGTGCTCATTTTCATTTTACTTCATCAAGGCACCTGTCTGAACTGCAATCCAAACAGAAATTCCTTCAACAACAAGCCACTAATAGCACTTGTAGTTCCAATTGTTCACACTTTTTTTGTGTTCACTCTCTCCGTGAAGTCTCACTTCCCTGGTCTACAGCCTTGGGCTAATAGTTGGTAACAAAGCTGTATCTCTAAAATGTCCTACATAAATGGAGAAAGGAAAATCATAAAAGAGAAAGATGAAAACATTTACCACTCTGGGTCCCACACTCTCAATCTCTTGGGGGTCTCCTGATTCATCAGCCAGTTAGCAGGGCATGGAATCACCTATGTGCTGTGGTTACCATTGCTCTCTTCAGCATTACTATGGTACCATTCATCAAAAAATGATCATTGAAGAACAATGCAGTGTCAATGCTGGCAATCGATCCAAGAAAACAACTCTTATTACTGAACATCACCAAGGGCCCTCTCCCTTTTCCTCATTCCCTCAATAACTTAAAAAAAAATCAGTTTACAGTCCAGCAGCTTTTTGCTGAAATAGCAAGAGCCAGAATAATATTCAAGGTAACAAATGAAAATTCCTTACCCTTCCTGGATCCCATCTGATTCCAGCTCCCCTAACCTTCACTGTGGCTGAGAATTAGATCAGAGTGAAAGCTATTTCTCTGTCAGCGCATTCAGTAATTAAGGTGCAATTTTGTCTGAGACGTCTAATTGTAAAAATATGCATCCTCATGCTGGATGTATCTTTATTTGGTATCATCACTTGTGCATTTTTGTGTTGTACATGGATGCAAACTCCAGGCAAATACTGCATTTTATGTGCGAGTCCTATTAGTTCTATGCAGTGAACCAATTTACATATATTCTATAAGAAAACCCACTGAAATCAGTGGGGACATTCATGAAGTAAGATATTACCTGATAAGTAAGGGGTTCACAATTTGTCACGCTCTTAGCATGTAGGCAGGAAATGGAAACCTTTAAAAAAATGTGGCCTCCTTCAGGGGAAAGTAGAGAAATTAACAATAGTTTCATATAAAAGCATACATGCATGCTGAAGTCTTTGACTGAATCAGTGTTTTAGGCAGTGTTTAGTCATCCGTCCTGTAATATACAACACAGAAGCAGAGGTCAGCACGTTGGCAGTTTTGGTGATTTTTTTTAAAAGAACAGATTTAAAACATTAACAGTGCATGTTAAAAATCATAGTTATGTACATGGCTTTGTAGAACTGGAGGAGGATATAGGACCTAGTGTATGGTAGTGACATGGTACATAGTTGCTGTCTACTGACAGTCGAAAACATGTAGTTAGTCATACAGCATATGTTAGCCTGGGATATAGAGAGTTAAGAAGTTCCAATGCCATGCTATGATGGGAAGAGAGGTAAGACCCCATGCTAGTAAATTTCAACCTTGTTTTGGCATTTTTTATGTCAGGATCTCTGAACCTGACCATACAACACACTTGCAGCAGTATGACTCATGTCAAGTTTGTTTATTAAAGTAAATTACGTTGGAGACTTGGAAAGATGGGCAGCTGTCTCAAGTTAGATGCATTATTATAGTGCCTCAACAGTAGGCGGTAGGAAAGCTGACAAAAGTCTGTTGGTCTTGAGCAAATAGCTATACTGGGATAAAATGATACAGATGACACATATACTGCTGTAACGTGGGGTAAGGGTATATAACACATTTCATAAAAAGTAAACTGAATTTGTTCCATGGTAAATGGAGCAGAAACATAACTCACAGTCTCATGCTCTTCTAAATTATCCTCTGGGAATTGGTGTGTGGTTATAACTGCACACTGGGACAGTCCTTTGCTCAGTACTGACTTCCCTTCCACCTGGTAGGCTTTGTAATAGCACCTACTGAAGGTAGCCTACTTGGATGAGCTGATTGTGTTTGCAGATGTTAAAAAAACACCCCAAACAAATGGTGCTTTACTTTGAACTTGGCACGCTCCTGCGCTGAGCCCAGCGCATGCTGAGAAGAGGCAGTGTATTAGTTGCACCCAGCTCATCCAACATCTGTATAGATTGGGCACTTGAGTGGGGCTTTTTTGGTGCTCTTATCTAATAGCTGATTGAATCCACAATTAGATGAAAGTGCCAAAAAATCCTGCTGAAGCACCTGATCTATACAGATGCTGCAGAGCCTGGACAAAAGAACACATTGCTTCTTCCATTAAGGCACAGTTTTTGAGGGTTTTTTTAACATCTGTAAGCAGCCATGTCTACTTTTTTACTGTGGAATAAATTTATTGTGGAGGACAATCCAGGGCAAATTACACTGTAGTAATCGTGTTGAATGTAGGACCTTTTACAACAGTATAGTTTTACTCCTTATCTTTCCCAGATCATTTCTACACCATATTTGAGACTCATCTGTATACCTGCTTCTTTCTACACCAATGGAAAGGCCAGTTGCACTGATGTAAATGTGTTGCGCAGGCCCTCAATATGCTTAGCTGCAATAAATGATTAAGTTTCATAGCAACATTCTGTGGGGCTGAGGTGAGTGCTACACTATTCCTGGTATACTGTAATAATCAATGAACATGGGCATAGGGAAATTAAGGCTAGACATTTTGAGTCTGTCTAATCAGTTTGGATGCCTCCATTTTTTATTCAAATCAATGGACAAGTTTTTCCCCCCTTAAAAGAATGCATGTCACTTTTGAAGCCTAGATGCAATGAGATTAATTTCCCCTCACTCCTGCATAAATCAGGAGCAACTCTTGGAGGTTAATGGAGCTATACTGCTATGAAACCAATGTGAGAAGAGAGCCAGGCTTTTTTTTTGAACTTTGAAGAATGTTTGGATTGGGATGTGCTTAAGCCCATTGGGTCACAAGTGAGGAACTTTTAAGTGCTGGGAAAGGGAGATAGATGCTCCCATATCAGATGAAACGGAGGCCTTCTCTATTCTCTCAGGATTAGGTTGTGCTGAAACAGCCACATAAAGCTTTAAGGGGGAATGACTCTGTATGGCCATGTTAGGGCTACCTGAGTATTGGCTTCAGTTCTTCAGTGAACTGGAACCCCAGTGTGAGGTCTGCTTCTGCTGTGGCTCTGAAATAATTGGATGGGGAAAGGAAAGGAATTCCCAGCTCCTCCCAATTGAGCAGCCTAGATGCTGCAAAAGGACAAAGATCTCTTTATTTTGTAAAGGGCTGATACAGCACACTGATCCCTGTGGCACCGGGCAGTGCAGGAAGAAGGTATAGTATCATTGACAAAAGTTAAGAAATTGCAGACAAACCCATGGTCTTTGCTAAGAAAAAGAGACCAGTTATGGGACCAGCTTTCCTACTTCTCTTGTAATTAACTTCCCCCTCCTGCAGCTCAACTAAATGTAACCATGAGAGATGGAGACAGGAAGGACAGTGAGATTCTGCCCCAAATTATACTTGTAATTTGCTAAGTTATATTGATGTTCCTTTTGAATCAAGCCCTCCAGTGAGCAGACACCTATGCAGATGCAATCAATTAACAGAGGCTGCCATCCAGTGACTGGACTTTTGGTCTGTGTCCGTGCAGCAAATGACTGCAGCTAACACTATTACTGGGACTCTTCTGCTCTGAAGACAGCAGCTTTCCTATGTCAGCCAGAAGGGAGCCTCTGCCTGGTTAAGTAAAAGCAGCAGGAAGCATGTCTCTGCTGGATGTTGCTCTTGGCATGATTTGCATGTAGCTCATTGAAACAGCCCACCTGTCATTGCTGGGATGACTTCTGTGAGACTCTCTAGGCTGTCTGTTCATCACCAGGCTAAATTGGCATTTTCAGAAACTCCGTTTGCATCCAAAAGTGCCAATTGTGTGCCAAAATATCTGATTCACTTTGGCTTTGAAGTGCTTCCACAAAGCATGTTTGCTTTGTCAGTGGATAAGCACCATGGAGAGGTGTAAAGCATTTTCCTAGAGGACATGGAGCAGTAAGACCTTACAGTTAGTCAAACTGGAGGTTGATGTCATTATGAAAGTCATTGATTTTTATTTTACTATTAGCAAATTTATTGTGGGGACTTAATTTGGGGGTAACTGTTTTATGTAATCTGGCACTGGTCCAATTAAAGGGGTTAGGCATGAAGCTGCTTCAGAGCCTATGGAGGTGGGTGGGTAGAGGGAGTGAGAGACAGGCCTCTCACTAGTAGTATTTCTAAGCTAGAAGCAAGTCAGAAGTCTAAGCAGCAAAGATCTGAACTGGGATCTGGATCTAGATCCTTATTTCTTCAAAATTGAGGACTATTTAGGTGATAGGTTTATACTGGTGTCTTTTGCTGAACTAGATGAATGGACATAAAAGAGAAGGACCTTTGTGTACATGTGTGGGACAAGAAAAGAAATAACCATTCATATAAGGCCATGGTTTCTAAAGGGCCCAGTGCCCTTTTCTGCCAAATTTATTAGCACCACTTAAATACAGTTCATTAAGTGGTGAGATGGCAAGAAAATATTCATTGGCCACCTGCAGATATAATACTGTTTTATTTTTGATGGTCAAGGCCAACAGGGTAAACATCTCATGAAGAAAGTGCTGGTGGATCTTTAAGGTCAATGCTATGCTATCAAGTCTTCTGGCCTTGAAAGTGTCGTCTTATGAACATAGCTGTAGGTAAATTAATGGGACTCAAAATGGTTAGAATTAATAAAATACACTCCAAAAAGTAAGAATACGAGCAAGTGAAAAATGCCAACTCCCTATTGGAATAAACCTGACTTCCGACATGACAAAGGGGTGTTTCAGTAAATGGTAGGGTTTACTCTGAAGCAGTATTGAGGCAGTTGTGAGTCCAGTATATGTTGGGCATGTTGATATCATGGCTACTAAATGCATTGTTTACTAAATTTTGGTAAACACATGATGTGTTCTTCCCCCGAGTTGGCTGCATCTCACTGATGAGTAAGTTGAATTCTTCCTCACCAATATTACATGAATTTTGATGCAGGTTAATTAGGATAATACTTGTAAATCACTTGTTAAAGGTGCTTTAAAGTGAAAGGATGTTTGTGTGGCACTAATGATGGTGTTATGTGATTCTTTGGCAATTTATATTCTTAGGCACTAGGGAGAGGGCGAGGGGTGATGAACGAGGTGGAGGCCAGGTCTGAAGAACCTAGCTGCTGTTAAACAGTTCTGTTTCTTGAACCGAAATGTATAGTTCAGCTTACACATGACAAACATGACATTTTAGGGAGTGGGACCTGTTGAAAAGGAAATCCTATTTCAGTAACATTAAAGTTTTTTAACTTTACTAATGTGGCCATTGTGCATAGTTCGTAATCATAAAATAGAGATACTAGCAGGTCTGATCCAGGACCTGCATTTAGAGGTGAGAATTTCAAGGCCTCCTAAGGCACTTGGGCATTCAAGTTGGGTTTTACTATCCAGATCCCTCATGTGGCTTTGGAAATCACATGGTAAACTCTTCCTGGAGTGGACCTTGGTGCTGCAATACTGGGATGCTGTACAATCTGCATAGTTTATCTAGCTGCATTAGTGTGTGCCAAGAAGGAGTGGAGTAAGGCAGCTCTTCTGGAAAACAGTGACATATGGAAAATGATAGTTGGTGCTTCCAAGAAAGTAAAATCAGGCAAAAGGTCTAATTACTGAGGCCTAACAGCCAATACACCTTACTCTTAAGTTCCCCTGGTATAAATGTTTGGTTCCATCAACACCCGCTGTTACCAGGATACTTTTATATTTATAGTTTATTTTTCATTATTGCGAGAGTCCTTCATATCCCAGATAGTCGAAATCTCTATTCAGTGCTGCCTGCTGGGCATTTAACAAGGGCTCTTGTAACAGGCCCTAGTACAAGTACAAACATGAATGAAAAGTGCAGGGGCCAACATAGTACCACAGGCTGCAAGGTAGCCAAATGGAGGCAGACTGAGAAAAACAGGAAAAAGTAGACAATGACCCTTAGTGCCTCAAGGCATTGCTTCAAAAGGTGTCAACACCAATTAAATTGTAAAGGCTCTGTCAGTTTCTGAAAAGTTATCCAGACAGGGACAGACAGTACATAATCAAAGGGCCTGAAACAAGGTTTTTTATATTGCACAGTAGGCCTGGTGTACACATATGCCTGACAATTTTATGGTCTAGATGAGATCCTTCTGAAGAAATGGAGCCATGCTTGAAAGTGGAACAGCACCTAATCTAGAGGACATGGCTCTACTTGTGGGTCTCCCAAGTGCTCAGTTTTTACCATCATTGGTGGGAATTATTCCCAAAATGAGACATGGAAAATAGCGAAAGCACACAGCTTGTCAAAAAAGGTGGTGGTGGGCTCACATATCAGGATGTAAATTGTTGCTTTGTGTATGGCACATGGATTGCAACACAATAAGCTAAAAAGTCTGAGAGTTTAAGTAGACTAAAGGATTTATTCTTTTGAAAGATGAGCCTAATAGTTACAATTTCCTCTGTACTGTTTGTTAAAAATCATCAGAGAGGATTTTTTTTGCTGATTTCTTTTTCTTTACTCAGTGAAACAAGGAGTTCAGATTGTGGTTGGTGGTTTTGGAGTTAGCTTATAGTGAGCATCCTTGTGGCTATTTGAGTGACTGATGTTAAGTCACCTTTGTAGGAACACACAGCTAGTGACAAAGAGAGCACATGTTTTGTGTTTAAGCATACTAAATCATGCATCTTGCAGAAGCCTGCTGGTATAGAAACAAATTGTGCTGTAAATTTATTCTTTTGTCAAAATCAGATGGGAAGGAGGAATACAAATACAGAGGTGGCAAAAATCATGAACTGACAATCAGTAACATTGAAAAAAAAGATAAACTTGCTTTAAGTATCTGTAATTTCCTGCCCTTAGATACCCATCCAACCCCACTAGAGTGTTGTTAGACATTACCTTTCTCATGTGCAAAATACTGGTAAGATGGGAGCATCAACACATTGAGGTAGCAAAATATGCGCTAAGTGGGCTCTAAGCATCTCAAGGTTAGGCCTCTTCAGGTGAGGAATAGTTCCAGCTGGTGTTAGGGAGTTTGTATTTTGGTAATGTCAGTCTCCTCCACAGGGCCAAGACAAGCAATCTGCAAGCCTCCAGCATCCCAGGATGCACTGCTTCCAGCACCCTTCCCCCCCCCCCTTGTGGACAGTTATCCTCCTGGACTTTATTGCCCAAACTGACAGAAAGCTGGGGAGCAGTGCAGCTTTGGGGGTGCCAGGGAGAGCTAAGGGGACCTGGCATCTGTGGGGAAACTAGGGATAGCCAAAGAGCTGGCAGCTGCAGGATAACTGGGGGAAGCTGGCAGCTGAAGGGTAACCAGGGAGGTGGTGTTTGAGGAGAGCCAGGAGTGGGGAGGAGGGGAGAGGCTGGCTGGCTGCTGGGGAGAAGCTGGGGAGAGCCAGGCAGCTAGCAGCTGTAGGGGAGCCAGAGAAAGCTGAGAGAGATGGAGAGCCGGGAAGCCGAGGTACAGACTTGGTAGCTCCTAGCCATGTCCCTGCTTGCTAGCCCTTTAGTACAGGGTTGGGCAAAATATGGCCCTTAGGCCAGCTCTGGCCCACCAACTGTTTGGATCCAGCCCAGAGGAGGCACCTGCCAACTGATCTGATCTGGCCTGTGGCTGCCTCCCTCAGGGTCTAAGCCCACCTCAAGGCAACCCACACCTTGCTGCAGCCCATGCTGACCAGTCCAGCCCTGGCTAACACACACAGCTTCTGGAAGGGCTGCAACCGCCTGGGTCTTGATCCACTCCTCTCCCTTCTAGGAGCAGTTCCTCCTCATGCTCCTGTGCCACTCTGGGCCAGGAGGAAGCTTTAGCTGGTCAGCTCCTGCCCCAGCTTGCAGGGCTCTGGCTTCATCTCCAGGCTGCCTTCCACCCACTCTGCCTGCCCGGTGCAGGCAGCCAAGTGGGTGGAAGGTAGCTGGGAGCTGGAGCTCCCAGCTGGGTGGCTTCTGCCCCAGCATGTGGGGCTCCAGCTCCCAGTTGCCTTTCACCCACTCCACCTGCTTGGCGCAGGCAGCCAAGTGGGTGGAAGGCAGCTGGGAGCTCCCTCCCAGCCTAGAGCGGCACAGCAGGAACAGGAGGAGGAGCCGCTGCTGGAAGCAGGGAGAGAGGAGCAGCACCCAGGCAGCTGCAGGCACACTGGGAGCAGCCCCACTGGAAGCTGTGTGCTGGCCAGGGCCAAGTTGGCAGGCATGGGTTGGAGTGCAGCGCAGAAATGGCTGGTGCTCAGCCCTATTCAGAGGCCTCCAAGGGCGGCTGTGAACTACACCACCTGGGTAAACTGTGTTGCACACACCCACTGCCCCCTGTCCCTCCCTTAACACCCAGCCAGCTCCTGGGACCTACCACTCAGGCAGCTCACCACAAACACTTGCACTCACACATGCACACATGCCCCCTCCCCCTGCACCCCGACATCTTCCCCACAGGGCAAGGGCTGTCCCATGGACCCATCCCATGATCCCAGCCTCACCCACCCATCTTGATCTGAACATGGGGGTGCTCACCCAGTCCACAACAACTTGTCAAAATTTCCTATGTGGCCCCAGGCCCAAAGAATTGCCCATCCCTGCTCTAGTGGCAAGCCAGAGCTGTGCACACCAGAAAGGGTATTAACCCTTAAAATGAAACTGCTCACAGCACTTTCTAACTTTAAAACAACACTCCATAGAGTTAGTCTGTGTGAATTGTAACATGCCTTGGTCATGTGCCATCCAAAGCTGCAGTCCCGTCATTCTAGGTGCTGCTCCTGAGATGCTCAAAAATGGTGAGGACAGAAAGGCGAGCCTCTCTGTCTGTTCACTCCTGTGCACTGATTAGTAAGAGCTTCCTTGGGGTTGAGGAGTAAAGGAGAGATTATTGCACCTTTAAAAGGGGTTCTATGATTTTTTTCTACTGGAACAACTGGGAAGATTGCTTCCCAAAGTTCTCGTGAATCATAGTATACTCTTTTGCCACAGGCCAAACAAATGCACAAATAGGCTATATTCCAGTCAGCCTATTTGTTCGGGGTGATATTCTATGGGGTAGTAGGACTGATATTGAAAGGAGCACAAGCAACTCCTGCCAGATATCACCTGCTCAAAGCGGAGAATCTTTTCTGTCATTCTAAGGTCTGCAAGAGACAACTGGGGAAAAGAAAAAGAGTTTTGTTGCATCTGTGGAGTTCATGGCCCTGAATGCTCTCTAAGTGGTCCAATCTTATATGAAGAAAGAAAAAAAAAAACAATAAAAAAATTAATAAAAATCTATTTGTAAGTGGCATTAGAATAAAGAAAAGGCCCTTTCTCTATCTTTTTAAGTTGGAAAATGAAAGAAAACTTGATTTGTTGTTGTCAAAATTAGGGGACACTTTTCTTTTTCAACACACTGTACTGTATAGGTCTCCACTGCAATCTTTCACTTGCTGTATACAATATCTACATCAATGGGAGCGACACGTGGCTAGGCAGAGAGGGGTGTCTGTATTTACATTGTGGAGGAACAGAATTTTGATTCTCTGAGAAAATGACATGAAGTGGCTACTCCTTAAGATGTAGCAGGAATCATACAGTTCTTTCATCCACACAGCAGGCAGCAGAAACATTGGTTTATTTTGTTCTGTTGATCACAAATGGATATGCAATAATGAACTTTCCAGGAGCTTTTTGAATGCACTTTCTGTCTGCGGAGTATACAACGCAATGTGATTTTACATGGCTGAATGAATTGTAAACTGTGTCACTTCAGGGTATTGCCCATTTAAACAACAACGCATCATTATCTTAGGAAACGATCTGAGACAAAATTTTGAATTATTTAGAGTACCATTGGGAAGCTGAATTGATTCCTCCCAGTATCAGAGAGAAATAGCTGCTCTTTTGAGGTTTGATCCAAAGCCTATAGAAGTCAATGAGCATCTTTCCATTGATTTCAGTGGGCTTTGTATCATGCTCTGTTCACCCATCCACTGTTTCCTTCTACCTAGAACAAAACAATCTGTCCTTTCATAACATGATCTTCAGTTTGCAGTTTATGAAGAAGATACATGTTCTCTTCCCCCCTCCCGAATGGAAAGAAAGTAATGGCCTATTGAAATTGACAGCACACCACTTTTTGACTTTTCTGGAATTATATCTAGCCCTAATATGTTTAATATCTCCACAGTATGTTTGCAAGTATGTATGTGCTCATATATTTTAATCTTCATTTGTGAATGCACGCTTCCCCATATATCTTTTATTCTTCAATAGCTTATATTGCTTAACAATGGAAAGCTAAAGTTTTATCTTTCCTTCTTTTAGGCCTTGAGGTTTATTGCAACCTCTTTGCTGCTGCTAAAAGAAGCACCTATAGTATACTTTCAGCAGTGATCAATGGATGCTGTATTCCTGTGAATGTCAAGACATACCATGTGTATTGGGCTGCACTAAAAATTTTCAGACATGGATGTTTAGTTCTAAATAAGTTAAGTAGCTAATCTCACTACAGGTTCAGCCAATACTGGGTGCATCTACATGGGCAATTAATGTGAAGCAATAAACTCCGGTGCTTATTGTTCTGGAGTTTATTGCTCCTAGGCAAGCAGTTTGAACATGTCCTGGGACTACAGCACATTGAGCTGGCTTGGAGCAGCCCTGGCTAGCAGGGGGTCAGCTGGGTCAGTGTCTACGCATGCACTGCTGTGGACTAGAAAAGTCCACAGCAGGGTAGTATTTGTAAATACTTCTAAAAACAGGTACTGTTCTGCTGCAGAGTTAATTAGTTTACTGCAGCCTAATAGTGGCACACATGTAGATGTGTGATGTTTACCGCAGAGCTAATAAGTCTACTCCATAGTAAACATCTTGTGTAGATGTGCCCACTGACAACTTTTCCAACAACTTCTTTTAGGAACTGATACATGAGTTATCATACCGGATAGCTGGTCTGCATCCTTCTTCCTCTTATGCCATGTATGATTAAACAAAGTTCAGCAATGTACGCATATCACTGCATGTGTGTGTGTATGCAAATGATTCTGAAAACAGAAATTAGATCCAGACTCAGTTTGTCATCTTCAAAAAACAGAGTAATGAAAGGCTGACCTGCTCATCGCTAAAATGTAGCTGGAAAGTGAAGAATTTAGTCACCATAAAATCTAGTAGCCCCAGGGCCTCCTAAATTCAATTTGTGACAAGAACAGTGCTAATTCCCTGGGAATCCTGTTTATGATATAGCTGATTCTGACTTTATAATGATATTAAAGAATAGCAAAAGTGTTGATGGAATAACAGTTGTGAAACTCAGACCAGAATATGACTATGGCCTTGGTTTGTGGATCTAATCAGTGAATGATCCAAAGGGTTTGCACCACTATGCCCATGGGTTTGTGCATTGTCTTATGCTCCTTTGATCTTTTAGTATCCAGGGCCATGTTGACCTTCAGTATATACTAGAAAAGCCTTAATGCTGCTCTGATGATTGGGGAGCTAGTAACAGATCTCAACAGTCCAATAAGCTTCTTGCGATCACTAGAGCACTACTAACTATGGCCCAAGTCCATGCCCCCTAGATGGTCCTCACCTGAGGGAATCAAGGCTAAGAATTCTGCACAATATGGTGAGCATCTTGTTTCATAATATGAATGAGACATACATATAGAATGGTCCCTTCCAAAGAACAATCTTTTTGCCATAATATTTTTCAATAACACAATTTCTCACTTAAAAAATGGAATATGTTTTGCTACTTGTCTTGAAAGAAGTGTGCTCAGCTGTGTAATTATTCAGTCATGCATTGGGACTTCTAAACAAATAGGATTTATACAATCTGCAATAATGCAATTCCTGAAATGGGCTTTGTCAAAATGAAAATGTAAATGTTTAAAGATGATAAAAGCAGAATGAGAGCAACTTGTCAGCCATGGTAATCATGTGTCATGCTGCCATACAGTGAGACTCAGGTTTTGGAAGACACCTCCACAGTCCTGGACCAGTGAGCAATTATGGATCACGATGGTAAAATGCTCAAGAGTTATTTCTTGTACAATCATATGATCATCCTCTATGGACCAACTAATGGAGAAGCGGAACTGTATGCAGGCATTTTGCTTCCTAGATTGAAGCAAAAGTTGAAAGAAGAGAGGATGAATATGAGTTCAGAAAAATTCTACTCCCAGGTATTCATAGCCACAGGGCCACTGCCAAGAAAAGGAGAAATAAATCCATGTGTGAAGTATTTGAAATTCTATAAATATTGAGTAATACAAAAATATCTACCAAAAAAGCCCTCAGCAAAAATCATTAATGACACAAGCACATTTTAAGGCCTGATGTACCTTTCACTCAAGTCAATGTGAATCTTTTCATTGATTTCAGGGGGGTTGGATCGGGCTCTTTGTCAAGATTTTTTAAAAAAAGAAACAAAATGCAGATATTTTGGAATGAGAGAAGTTACTCTAGCTCATATAATTTAAAATGAGGAAACACCTAAAAATGTGATTCCTTTAGAAGCTTTAATATTCATATTAAAATCAAAAATATGATTGTTTTGCAAACATATACCTGTTGATCTATAACATTTTGGTGTAAAATTCTGACAATTACTCCTAGGGAAAGTTAGCAGTATTTATTTACAGTGAAGCACCCCAGGGGCAGAGGATACTTATGATTTAGTTCGGTTCTCAGATGGAGGTGAAGTGGTACATAAGCTATATCTCCTATTACTGCCAGGATCTGGTTTATCAAATGCTATGGGGAAGCACTCTTAAGTAAAGCTGATGCATGGTTTCCACTTAGGATGCTTAGGGCCCCTCTATACGTGCAGGTAAAGGCTGAATGGGATCTACTGCACAATCTTCATAATCGTGCCTCTTGCCATGCCACACATGCATGGTAGGAGGTGTGATTGTGGGATGAGGCAAAAAAGTGGTACCTTGAGAGGACTCAGCATCAGCATTGTACAAATCTTCAAGACTTAGTGCTTCTTACAGTAATACTAGCATGTGGCTGGAGTAACCCCTTTTGCTCCATGGACTCTGGGGAAAAAGGTTCTTTGTGGATCTCTTTAAGATACACTCAGCTAGAAAACACTCTTCAGGCTGCTTTGTTCCTCTTCTGCCCACACAGCATAGTTGGTGGCCACAAACAAATATTGCTCTCTCTTGCCCGGAGGAGCTACACCAATTCCTTTGCCTCTGTTTTTTTTCACCCTTGTGGGTGTGCAGGCAAGTCTTGGGGTGTAGCATGGGCTTGTTTCCCACATTTAGATGAAATCATAGCTAGTAGCAAAGGCAGGGCTGTCTATTAGAGAGATTATAGAGTTTACTAAAATTACTGGTTTTAAAACTGACCCTGCTACATAGTTTTAACACCTGTTGCATTTATTCTGAGTGTTCTTGCACACACTGTTCAATTCACCCTGCTTTTTTATTTAGATTTTGCTCCCTTGGTGGAGCATTTGAAGCAACATGCTGTTTGCAGCATACAAGTGTATACTGAAGTGGGTTTCTTTGGGATCAGAAGAATTTACAGAGTCTTAAAATCCAAGTCTTATGAGATTTCTGTGTGCGGAAGTTCGGTCAAGAGTCAAATTCTTTACCAGAAACACTGAATGTAGTCAAATTAGAGTGTGATCCAATGAACTCTCCCTTATTTCTGTTACTTTAGTGGGATTAAGGGGTTACAGGGTTGGGCAGCTCTTAAATCTGAAATGCATGAGAGGCTAATGGAAGGCAAGCACTCAGAGTTGCACCAAATTAATTTGGGTTTAAAATGTCTGTCCTTGGTTCAGGAACTGGTGTGCTTAGGTCTATTCAGTGTAAACAGACTACACACTGAATTCTAGTTAGACAAAGGAACACTGAAGTATAGTGATGCTTTACATTTTAAAGTAGTCTTTCACTGCTTTGCCTCTTATTCATCATGCATACTCATAACTTTCTAAAGTGACAGTGAAAAAGGAACCCCAGCTATTTTTGTCTTACCAACAGCAGTTGATTTCATTGACCGAACAGCAAACTCCCTAAATAAATGCAGTGGTCAACATTTTGAAATGGACACTTACCTTGCTGTTTGTAGCCTGCTTATAGCAGTATTCCAGGTATTCCACAATCTAAAGCCTGATCCATACACAGGCTTATTTATACAGATATAAATTCTGGTTAGAGCTATGGGGTTTTTTTAATAGCAGGTATTTTGAGTCAACCATTTTTTGGATACAGTTATACTGTTTCCCATGTCAATAACTAAGTTAAACCAGTGTAATTGCTTTTAAACTTGTATAATTTAGAGAAGGCTGTACTGCTTTAGCTATACTAAAACACCACATCCAGATGCGTGCAGACATTTGGCTCCCGGGGACAAGAAGTAGTGGCATACCCTGCGCTGCAGCTACTTGTCCTCAGAGAATGCCTGTGCCACACAAGGGCTTTGGCACATGGCAAGTTACCCTGGGGGTGGTAGGGGAGGCTGGGGCCATCACAGTGCACAGTGCTGCCCCCAGCAGCCTTACTTGAGGTCCTGGGGTCCTCCTGGGGCTGCAGCAGTGGTGATCCTGCTGGGCAGACCCTGGCTGGGATCCGCAGCACAGCTCTGGGCGGCCTTGCTCCACTTTTCATTGGTGTGTGTGTGCTACCTGTGTGTATGTACGCTGTGGGGTTTTTTTTTTGCGTGTGTGTGTTTTTCTGACCCCTGGATATCCAGGGGTCAAAAAACCTGTGGGCGAAATAAAAAACTGGAAGAGTGCACGCATTGGCAGTGCACCCTTGCAGTGCGAAGAACACCTGACTGTGCAATACGCATGTTGCAGACATGCTTGTGGTGCAACGTACTGTACGGCTGTGCTCGTCTGGATGCACCTATACAGTTACCATGCTACAACATTCATACATAGGTAAGCCTGAAATATAGGAATGCTTTGAGTCCACTCATGGAATGAATTTTTAGGCTTAATATCTGTGCTTTTAGCTGAAAAATGTTTTAATTACTTTTTAATAATGACCACATTTATTAGGAAAAGTTTATGAACCTCATTAGAATAGTTGTTGCCTTAGGATCCAGTACCCTGAACATGTGAAATATAATTCTCACCAGGAATGGTGATTCACAAACGTGACATGATTGTGTTGCTTTGAAATATTTCCCAAGATAATATATATCCACCTCTCTCTATGTACTCTCTCTCTCTCTCATTCCTCTGTCCAATTCCTGCCAAGAAAAAGCTCACCTGTTTTGTTCTATCAGACAATATTAAGATGGGTTGGGATCAACATAACAGATCAGGACATGCTACATTTGGAAAAGTTAAACCTTTAAATTTAATTTTGTTGCTTATGAAGATGGCTTCAGAACCTGAACTAGATTGTGAGCTGGCATCACCCTGTTTAAGATAGCTGATGTTAACTGATGGTCTAGCCTAGGAGTATCAAACTCATCTGGTCCTGGTCCGCAGACCAAGTTGGGTCCACAGACTGGCCCTGCATGAGCTAGTGTGCAGGGCAGGTCTGGTACAGGTGCTAAATGAGCATGTGCCCCAGGCCAGTAGGGCTGTGCAAAGCTTTGGTCCCTGATCCGATTTGGTGGCCAAATCTCCAAATCTGAATCGAATCAGAGGACCCTTTAACTTCTCTGAATCAAATTCTGAACCTTCTGAATTGAAGTGCTTCTGGTCCACTTCCAGGTTCACCGCCGAACACATGGAGGGACCCCCCCGTGCTCCTGTGGGACGCTCCATGTGCCCCAGCATTGTGGCATTTACAAGTCATGCTGATACTTCAAGGTATGTAGAAAAAACTTTTAAAACTGTGTCTATGTCCAAATTCCTGATTCTCTGAATCAGTATCAAATTTTTAGATTCAGATTTGGCCGAACTGAATCAGGGACAGTAATATGAATTAAAGAATTGAATCACTGTCCCTGATTCAGGCTGAATCTGAATCGAATAGGGCCTGCTTTACACACACCTACCTACAAACCAGCCCTATGCACTGTATACAGTACATACCAGACGAGCTCCAGGCATCTCATGCAGTAGCTAGGGAGGGGGCTGGCATGTGCCACATGTTGTACTGTGGGCTACACTGGCCAGATATAGCCTACAAGCCCTGTCTTTGACACAACCTATCTAGCCCATTAGATTTCTAGTAGGGCTGTGTGAAGTTTCGGTAGCAATTCGATTCAGAAAGATTTGGCACCAATTCCGAGATTTGGCCATAGACTAAACAGGCAGCAGTCCTTGACCATACTGGACACAGTTGCCTCCAGCTGGTAAGTCTATTGTGGTTGGTGGAGTGGGGAAGGAAGGGGCATGCAGGGGCAGATCAATGCCTCCACAGTGAGGGAGGGATTGGGGCTTCTGTCACCATGCTCCACCGGTCCAGGATCCGCTTTTCTGGTGGCTCCTCCAGCAGCTCTTGTTGCTGGTGTGGGGGGGAATGGGAGCAGGGGTATGCCCCCAGATCTGCGCGGAGCGAGTTGGGCTGGGCTGCACTTTGGGAGACTAGCCCCAGCCGCCCACTGCTGTGCTGCACTCCGTGGGGTGGGTGGAGCTAGGGCTGCATTCTGGGTGCAAGGTTCCCTCTAAGGTGTGCATGCATGGCCATGCATAACTAAAAGTGTGGCCGTGCACAGCCATTTCAAGGCCGCGCACCAGGAGAGGCTGGAGCTGGGGATTGGTGCGGGCTTCACCAGCTCTGGGGAAGTGCTCCACCCCCCACATCAGGGCCAGGGAGTGGAGCACTTCCCTGGAGCTGGTGGAGTCCGTACCAGCCCCCCACCCCAGCTTCCATCCCTGCCTTGCCTCACCTCAGGGAGGAGCTGCTGCCTGCCCTGAGTGAGGCTCTGCTGGCTCTGGGACATTGCTCTGCTCCCCCGCATCGCCTCGGTGTGGGGGGTGTCCCACAGTGCCCCTGGCTCCAGCTCCTGGCTCCCGGATCTGGTCCTTGGCCCCCAGACCCTGGCCCCAGCCTCTGGCCTCCAGTCCCTGGCCCTCAGCCTGAGCCTCTCAGCTCCAGCCCCCGGCCCCAGCCTCCAGCCCCCAGTCCCTGGCCTCCAGGCCCCAGCCACCATCCCCCTTTGATTAGTGTCCCACACCGGACCGAGGCGGTGAGCTCATGGACTGAGGCAGCATGCTCACAGACCGGCTACTCCTTAGAGGGAACATTGTCTGGGTGGCTAACCTCAGCTGCATCCTGGAGTGCAACCCTGGCTTCACCTGCCCTGCAGAGTGCATTGGAGTGGGGGCTGCAGCCTCCCTAAAATTCCCCATAGCCCCTGCTGCCGGCCCTACCACAATCTGGGTGCATGCACCCGTCCCCATGGCCTGCCACTGCTCACCCAGCCAGGTCAAAGCTGCAGCTTGTCCAGGTGGTGCGGGGAGGCTGGAGTGGCTTACACTGCTGTGCACCACCTGTCCAAGGCAGCGCAGCGGCACCATCCCACACCTCTCCACTCACTCTGGCTGGGAGATCGGTGGGACGGCATAGCCCCTGCTCCCAGTGCCTTCTGCTGCCCATCCAAAATGAAGCCCACACAGATCCAGGGGCAATGCCTGCTCCCGTGTGCCCTCCCAGACTGGCAATGAGAACCACCAGAGGAGCCACCAGAACACTAGCTCCTGGACTGGTGGCATGCAGTGGCGGAAGCCCCCTCCCTGAGTCCTGCCCCTGCCACCCTGGCTGGGTATCTTGTCCCAGCCCCAGCCCCACTCCATCTTTTGCTATGAGGTTGTTGTTCTGCCCCCTACCACGCCTGTTCCCTCCATCCACCACAACAGACTTGCCAGCTGGAGGCAGCTGTGTCCAGCATGATAGAGGACTGCTGCCTGTTTAGTCTATGGCTGAATCTCTGAATCAGTGCTGAATCTTGGATCCGAATTGGCTGAATTGAATGAAGACAGTGATCTGAATCACTGAATCAAATCACCGTCCCTGCAAATCAGCCAAATCCGAAGCAAATACTTGCTGCTTTGCACAGGCCTAATTTCTAGCACTGTGAACTGCCTACTAGCAATACCACATATAATACTATATCCCAATACAATTCTTATTTATTGTTTAGCAACATGACTTGTCGAGGGAATTTCTATTTGGGTAACATCTTTAGTAATGTGTTGAGGTATTTTTATTTTTATAAAAAGCTTATTAAAAACAAGAATAGATTGTGGCAGTCCTATTACATTGTTAGAAAAAGTGCCCTAGATTTTGTCTCCATGCCAACTCTCTGGAGAAGTAACTACTATTTTGTACCATTGCTGTGGGTATATTTTGCTATTGGGTAGATAATAGCCCTGCTCGCTTTCCTATTGCCTTAGTCTATTAATTTAGATCGTTTCATTTTTACAATGCTAAGATTATTCTTGCCAGCCTGGCAACCCTGGGATAATAGTGTAAATCAGTGAATTATTATTTTTGTTTAAGGCATTTCTAATTTTTAATTAAAAAGAAAAGTCAGATTCTTGCTGATCACCTACAGGACTGTGACTCTCCATGGTTACCTGTCACTCAAAGAGATCTAGCTCTGAGGAATGCTAATTAGCACTGTTAAAGCACTGGTAATTGAACTGTGGAGACAGGCTGCAGAAGGAGGTTGTTTGCATTCAGCACTGCATTGCCATTTAAATGGACGAGTACAGTCATGAAGATATACTGAATAAAAGAGGGGAAAAAATACAGGCTGTATTTTTTTCATTTTGCTTTCAAAGTGGTTCACCAAAAAGGTATCCTAGAAACAAATGACCAAAAGTGTTGCACTTAGCAACTTCAGCAACAACCTGATTCCATTAGGTGCACAGTTTCTGCTAGGTGCACAGTACCCTCTCTCCTGTTTATCTCCATGTTGTTCACAGCAGGCATCCTATGAAAATGGATCCAAAAATGTATTTCTGGGGCCCACTGTGTTCGTTGCTGGCATTCTGGTATGCTGTGTTTGGACAAGAAAGTAAATATATAAATCAAAATCCCTTCCCCAACCAAAAAAAAAAAAAGAAAAAGCAAAACAAAACAAGCCCCTTGAAAAATCCTGTAAGAATTAGTGTCCATTTTTCAGTTGATGTAGCTATCTTGGGTGTTTGTTTATTTGGCCCCCTGCTCTGTGATATCTGAGGGTCTCGGACGGGCCCCATGTGCAACATATACTCTGGTGATGCTGGGAGGTGCTGCTATTTCCACTTTACAGATGGGAATCTGAGGCACACAGGTAGCAAGTGCTTTGTCCAAGATCAACAAAGGTTGTCAGTGCAATTGACAGTGAACCCAGGTCTCCCACTGCTTGGGCCAGCATTCTAACCAACAAAATATCCTTCTTTTCTGGCACCCTAAAAGGGCCTGATTTTTCATATAGTGGGGGCTCAATGCTTTCTGAAAATCAAGTCCAATTTGGAACAAATGCCTCAGGTTGGACCTCAAAAACTAAAACACCCCAAACCATTGGAGCCGTCAGTGTGTCTGTTCTGTTTCATGGATTCAAGTTTTAGATTTAGTGTCTAACATGCAAAGAATTACAGCTGCCTTTAACTTTACACTTGTGAGCTAGACAGTTTTCAGCCCTAGGCAGTGGCGATGCATGGGGCGGCCACAGTGGTTGGCGGTGGTGGTAGTTGTACTAGGATGGCAGCAGTGACAGCTGCTATTTTTGTACCCCACTTAGGTCAGTGCCCAGGGCTGTTGCCCCAGTTGTCCTGCTTGTAATTCCATTGAATTTAATGGGAAAGTTGCATGTAAAAGTTAAACATGTGCTTCAGTATTTGTAGCATTAGGTCTTGAGACTGGAAGGTGACTGAGACTAAGGTAGAAATGAATCCCAGAATCATACTTTTGGAGATGATGAAAATAATGAATAATACTAACAATATCAAATTATATTAAACATATATTAGTTATGTAAATGTTGGTCTTGCTTGGTGTAGAAGGGAATTTCACAAATAATCACTGGTGATAATAGCTTGGTACTTTCAAAAGTATGAAATGATCATTGGTTTGCTAAAATTAATATTTGCAGTGATATTTAACTGTCCTTAGTTTAACCGTAAATATATAAGGAAGTGAAATGCTAACTTAGTATTTCAGGCTATTGAGAGTTTCTTATGTTAAAGTACTGAGCCATGGTGGTAAATAAGACCCTAAGTCTTATGAAACCCTAGTTTTATGAAACATGATTTCAGGATACATAGTGGGTATCTAGGCTAGGGACAGAAGTTACACATAAACCAGTTTAAGTGATCAGAAACTGTTTTAAAGCTGTAACAGAACAGAAGTTCCATGAACATAAACCAGTTTCAAAATGGCCAAAACTAGTTTAAAATAAACCTGGTTGAATGTAGTATCAGACTTAACTGATTTATGTCAAACCAGTTTATAGAACTTCTGTCCCAGTTCCTTTCCTGGTTCAAGTTAAATCAGAGTCACCCAGCATCCCATGATGCTTTGCAGCTCTGGGCTAGGCTATGCTGTCTGCTCAAGTAGAACAGAGTTGGCTCCCTCCCTCCTCTAGCCAGAGCAGTGAAGGCTGGTTGACAAGGGGGTGGGAGTGGGAAACCCAGCTGGGGACACAGTCTGGTTTGCCTGGTGGGGGCAGATAAGCCCTTGACAGGCTGCTGGAGTGGAGGGGGCAGGGGCGTGAGACAGTAGGCTTAGGTGGTGGGAGATTAACCCCCCCTGCCTCCTCTCTCCCACTGGCGTGGGACCCCAGCTGGGGTCTGCCCAGCTTTTTCCTCTGGCTCAGCACAGGCCAGGACTCCCAGAATCCCCCTCCCAGCCATGATCCCACTCCCAGCCATGATCCCACTGTGTCTTTTCAGCCCAGGGTGGGTGTTTCACTTGGGGCAGTCTAGGAACAAAGGCCAGACCAAGGGGAGGGAGGTTAGTGAAACCAGCTCCAAGCCTAAGTGGGGACACACACAGAGCAGAGCAAGGAGGGATCACAGCAGTGGCGACTCCATCCTGGGCGTGATCCCTGCTGAGTAGAAGGAACCAGGCAGGGGCAGGGGCAGGGAAGGGACTTGACTGTGTGTCTGTGCCCTGGGCAAGCTGAGCATGCAGCTGGGGTAGCATCTCCTGCCCAGCAGCCTCTTCTAATTGCTGGAGAGCAGCACCCAGCCTGGCCCTGCCCCAGGCCCCAGCCCCTGCATCAGCACACATGGCATGGGCTCACCCCAGCCATGCCTGGAGCTGGACAAGGGCACCAAGAAGCTGGGCAGTATGATGCTGGAGGCCAAGCTGGACCAGGTGCCAGGCTCCAAGGCAGATAGGCACAAGAGCTCCCCATGCAGTGAAGAAGAGCTTGCTGTGTTTGCTACCACCACGCAGTACTTGCTGGATGGTCTCAGCCCCCCAGCACTACTACCCCACCAAGTTGTGGGGTGAGGTGGGCATGGTGGAGGGGAAGGACAGAATCCAGCTAGATCAAGACAGGTTACAAAGATAGGAAGATAAGAATAGGATAGAATTCAACATAGACAAGTGCAAGGTACTGCATTTAGGGAGAAGGAACCAGCAACACACCTATAGGCTGGGGAACACCCTTCCTGTCAACACATTGGCAAAAAGGGATCTTGGAATCATTGTTGACTCCAGGATGAACATGAGTCGCCAATGCGAGGAAGCAGTCAGTAAGGCTAACCACACCTTGTCATGCATCCACAGATGCATCACAAGCCTGTCCAAGGAGGTGATCCTTCCCTTCTATGCGGCATTGGTCAGGCCACAGTTGGAGCACTGCATCCAGTTCTGGGTGCCGCACTTCAAGAAGGATGTGGCTAGCATTGAGAGGGTCCAGAGGAGGGCCACTCGCATGGTCAAGGCGCAGCAGGGCAGGACCTAATAAGAGAGGATAAAGGACCTGAACTTATTCAGCCTCCACAAGAGAAGGCTGAGGGGGGGATCTGGTGGTCATTTATAATTTCACCAGTGGGGAACAGCAGGAATTGGGAGAGGCTCTGTTTCCCTGGGCACCTCTAGGAATAATGCCCGCAAATTTTAGAGCGAAGGTTCAGACTGGACATCAGGAGACATTACTTTCCAGTTAGGGCTGCCGTGCTCTGGAATGGGCTCCCAAGTGAGGTGGTACTCTCTCTTACCTTGGGGGTCTTCAAGAGGACACTGGACAGATGTTTGGCTGGGGTGATATGATCCCAGCACCCATTCCTACTTGGGGCAGGGGGTCTGACCTGATGATCTGTTTAGGTCCCTTCCAATCCTGAGTATTATGATACTATGACT
Source organism: Crocodylus porosus (assembly GCF_001723895.1). Lineage (NCBI taxonomy): Eukaryota > Metazoa > Chordata > Crocodylia > Crocodylidae > Crocodylus > Crocodylus porosus. The sequence goes on along the minus strand of NW_017728907.1, from coordinate 5,239,072 downwards.
ATGATTCTATGATACCTGCTGTCCCCCAGGCTGCCAGGTGCTGAGGTGGGCACACCCTGCTCTCACTTCCCCTACCCAGTGGCAGTGGTGCAGCACAGCCTCATGTACCAGGCACCAGGTGCAGGACACTACATCTATGGCTCTGGGCTGCCCATGTGGAGCTTCCCTGCCACTGCCATCTGCCTGCCCAGTGGCCCACTGCAGTTTAGCAGTGTGGGCAGTGCAGATGGTGCCTACCAGTATGGCCATCACAGGCCCCCCTGATGGCAGTGGGGTGCCTTGGGGAAGCCAAAGGAGTGCTTTCTGCACCTGGTCCCTGGTACATGGGGCTGTGTTGCATCACTGCTGCTGCTGGGTAGGTTGGGGCAAGAGCCAGCCCAAGTGCCACTTTCCAGTGGGTGGAAGTGGCTGTTGGGCAGGAGCTACTCCCCCAACTGCATGCTCAGTTTGGTTCAGTTCTGCCCTGGGCTAGCATGGACACACACTCAAGTCCCTTCCCCACCCCCACCCCTCTGCCCTCCCCAGCCTGGGTCTGTCTGCTTACCAGGGCTCACATCCAAGATGGAGCCAACTCTGCTGTGATCCCTCTGTGCTCTGCTCTGTGCTTGTTCCCGCCTGGGCTTGGGGAAAGTTTCTCCCTCCCCACAATCTAGACTTAGCTCCTGGGCTGCCCCAGCCTGGGAAGGTATATTGGGATCACCCCTGGCTAGGAGTGGAACTCTGGGGTCCTGGGCTGTGCTAAGCTGTGAGCAGGGGGGGAAAACTGGGTAGATCCCAGCTGGGGTCCCATGCCAGTGGAAGAGGGGAGGTAGGAGTTTTAATCCCTCTCCCTCTCTCCTGCTTTGCCTGAGGTGCTGCCCAGGCCACCTGCTGGCCATGTCCCACCTCCCCCGGTACTCGGGGATAAGCCTGGCAAGGGCTACTGCCTCCTCCAGGCACACCACAGCTGGCATCCCAGAAGTCCAGGGTGGGACTTAAACCCCTCCCCAGTCATACTGAGCAGTCTGCCAAGGCCTGGCCATGCCCCCCCACCTCAGCTCAGCTTCCCTCCAGCCTTCTGGTCACTGCCAAAGGGAAGGGTGGGTTTGCTCTAATGCCCCATGGCTTCTAGCCTGAGTCGCTGCAGGCATGTGGCTGTATTTCCTGAATAAAAAGTGAATGTCTATTCACTTGCTTGTTGGTTCAATCTACACAGGTTAGACTAACCTGCAAATATTGGATCAATTCAGGCTTGGGCTTTTTGAATATCTGTACTTAGCCTTACACAATGCCAGCCATGTATTAAAACCTGCAAAACCTTACTTCTTGGAGTAGGTACCTGTTATTAGTGGGTGAAATTCTAGGTCCATTGAACTCAAAAGGCATCTTTACATATGTTCCTATAGTAGGGGGAGACTTAATTAGAGCAGTTCCAACAATTAAACCACCCACAGCATCTCATGTATTCAGCATCCTACACTTCAAAATGGTGGTGGGGAGTCTTTAACTAAAGCTTGTTCAACAAGCTTTAGCCATCCCCCCCCCCCCATTTTGAAGTGTGGGGACACTGAATACAAAAGATGTGGAGGCTGCTGGAGCATGCTAATTAGCGTGTTGAGGCAGGCTCAATTAACTGAGTCTGCTCTGACACGCTGTAGTTAAAGCATGTTGGAGCAGTGTCCCCACATGTCTTCAGGCACCCAAAGTTCCCGTTCTCTTCAGTGAGGCTGTGGTTTGACCCAGTGACTTCAATGTATGAGAGAAAGAACTTACACAATAGTTACAAAGTCCTGTCCCTGCAAATCCCCAATCCTGTGCTTTTTTCTTTCTTTTAGTTGTTCTCTGTTTCTTGTACTTGCTAAGTTCTAGTCAATAACATGGAGCAAAACTTCCCCAGTTGTTGCACTGGCTACCTTCATTTCCCGGTTTCACTTGTTTGTTGATGTGGGTACCCTTTTCATATGGTTTTTTCAGAAATACATAAAAAGGTCGTCAGTCATATCACATACCCGAGCAGAGGTATTAATAAGAACTCATGCTATACCAAAAGAATGAGCAGGGATATTTAAAAGATTGTATGGTATCACATTATCAAAATATGTGATCAATCTCCTTATGTGCATACATGTGCAGAGGAAATGAGCACAGCTAGATGGCCCTGTTTTCATAGGACTTGCTGATGACCTGACTCATTTGACTGTTTTGTGGGGGACAAATATCAGCATGTATCTAATTGGATGCATCAAATTTATTTTCAGGAGCACTCCAATTTTCTTTGTTGGTTATCTACATTTTCTGTCATTTCAAGCTACCACAAAAGAGGGAAGTCAGTATAATCCAAGCAATGTTCAGTACTATTACTTAATAATTTAACATATAAACTCAAATAATCATCTTTTAAAATTAAAGATTTGACTATGCAGTTGTTGTGTTTTATGGCATTGGCTCATTGTGACTCTGCCTAGCTGGTTCTTAGGTTCATTGTGTTTTTCTTACTTACAAGTTACATTGTTCTTTAGCTTTCCGTATGTATTAAGCCTGTATAATGTTCATGGCATACTTGTTCATAAAGGACTTAGCATGTTCTAGGCACTAGGTAAATAATAGCATTTTATTGTGTGTAACCAATGATGTGTCATATCTAGCTCAGATAGCATTAAAAACCCAAGTAGACAAGTTGCATCCTATCCCAGTAGCCATAGTCGCTAAATGGGCCATTGCCGTCATGGCTTGATACCTCCTTTCCCTCATTCTTTTCCCACTGTTGTTATGGAGACTTATTTCTGGCATAATGCATTTCTGTCTTCTACATGGCTCTGTTTCCTGGCATGCATTGCAGTTACCATGGAGACAGTTGGGCATTCATTTTGCTGCTCCTTTCAGCAGCAGAGCGCCTTCTGGTGCCTCAGGCGGCTGTGTGTGATGTCACTATGTGACTGTCGGCACTTAAAGAAAAGAAGAAGAAGAAGATTTTAACCAATTCCAACTTGTCAGCTAATCAATCAGGCAGACAATATCTATCTTCAAGTAGTGGCGGTGACACCGGTATGCAACTTAACCACCCCAAAGCTAAAGATGTGTGGAGCTAAGTTTGGTGTCCAGGTATAATCAAATCCTGAAACTCTTGGCATTATATTTTAGATGGCTCACTTTTGGGAAGCCACCACCTTAGAGGAAGGTATTGTGGAGGAATGAAGGGTAACTTGCCAGACAGAATTTCCAGTTTTAGAGTTGAACTATCTGGCTTTTGTTATAAGCCACTAAAATGATGTTGCAGTATATTTTTGGGCACATCTCCAATGCCCAAGGGTGCCCTGCTCTTGAGCATTCTCCCTGCTCACCTGCTCCTTCCCACATATGCCACACTTGGAAATGATGGTGTGAAGCTATTCCTGAAGTGCCTGTGTGCCCAGTCTATCCTATCATGTTCTCCGTTGCTGGCAGGCTTGAGAGCAACTGTAAGGGCCTGCTCTGGAGTGGCTTTCCCCTCAAGCTGGTACGATTTGGCACATGTGACCAGGTGCAGATAGGTGATGCATGAGAACATCCCTCCTGAGAGCACTGGAAATGAAGTAGACATACCCTGACTCCTTTTCAGTCTCTCACACATATGGACACTATTTTTAATCTAATGCATCAGATGCAAGATAAATATTTTGAATATTTTTAGATCAGATGAATAATGGCTTGTCCATAAATATATTTTTGGGCTTTTAGAAAGGAGATTATTGACCTGTTTATATCTCATTGATCTAACAGGGTGAAATATAGCTCTTGCTGATCTAAGTCAGGGCCAAGGTGCTAGTCTGTAGTATTTATGCACCTGATAAAAAACAAAGAAAACCTCCTGTCTCCTTCCTACCTTATTTCAGATGCTATTATTTAAATACTTGTTTCTTCCTCTTTATCTATCCAGAGAGAATGATAACAGTTAGGTACCTACAGTGGATTACAGCTTTGATATTCTGTTGTTCTTACATGTGCAAAACTGTTGCCATCATTGGGAGCATAAGGGGTGCATAAGGAGGTAGGATAGTGGGGTATGGATCAGCTTATCTTATCCAGCTTCAAACTGGAAGACAAAAGTTGATCAAAGGTGGAAGAAACATAATTAAACTTTTTAGGATAACATTTACTAATTGAACCTGTAGGACTTTTCCTCCATGAATTGCAGAAGGAAGCCTGTTTTATAAAGTTGGGTATATATTATCATGGGAAACGGAGTCAAGAGGAAGATACAAGGGGGCCATGGAGAAAGGGATCTAATGGTGGGGGTCTACTACAGACCCCCCAATCAAGGGGAGGAGCTGGACCAGGAATTTTTGGGCCAGCTTGCAGAGGCACTTAAAGCAAGGGATGTAGTTGTCATGGGTGATTTAAATTACCCAGACATCTGCTGGGAGGAACAGTCACCCAGGTTGGACCTTTCCAGGAGGTTCCTGGCCGAGATACAGGACCTCCACTTAATTCAGGAGGTGCAGAGTTCCACCAGAGGAAATGCCCTGTTGAGCCTGGTCCTGGCCACAGGTGATGACCTGGTAAGGGGCCTCCAGGTTCTTGACCACCTCAGTGGTAGCGATCATCGCTTGCTGGAATTCACCATCCAGCGCAGGGTATCAAGGGCTTGAAGCAAGGTGGTAGTCCTAGACTTCAAGAGGTCCAACTTCAATGAGTTGAGATTAGTGGGAGAGGCGCTGGGGTTCTCGAGAGCAGGGGAACTCAGTGCCCAAGATGAGTGGTCATTCCTTAAGGAGATGTTACTCAGGGCCCAAGGGGTGACCATCCCAACGAGAAGCAAGGGTGGGCAAGAGTGTCTAAAAGCCCCCCTGGCTCACCAAGGACATCCAGGAATGCCTGATTGCCAAAAAGGCAGCATACAACCAGTGGAAGGGGGGTGCTATCCCTCTTCTGCTCGGGCCTGTAGGAAAGCTAAGGTGGACATACAGCTAGGACTAGCGTGCAAGATCAACGATAAGAAGAAGTCCTTTTTCAAATACATAGGGAGGATGAAGAAAGCACCAGGAAATGTGGGGCCCCTGCAAGATTCCCTGGGCAATCTGGTGGTTGTGCCAGAGGAGAAAGCAGACCTCTTTAACCAATTCTTCACCTCTGTTTTCTTGTGCAGGGACCGGGACTTTCCCACCGTGATGCAAGACGGACTCGAGGGGAACGCCTCCAGACCTCAGGTTGGGGAGGACCAGGTTAGAGAGCTTCTGGAGGGGCTGGATGTGTTCAAATCAGCAGGTCCAGATGCTTTCCACCCCAGGGTGTTGAGGGAGCTAGCAGGGGTTATTGCCAGGCCCTTGGCATGGTTTTACGAGCACTTGTGGTGCTCAGGCCAGGTGCCAGATGATTAGAAGATAGCCAACATGGTCCCCATCTTTAAAAAAGGGAGGAGGGAGGACCCAGGCAACTATAGGCCTGTCAGTCTTACCTCAGTCCTAGGGAAACTCTTTGAGAAGATTATCAAGGAGCACATCTG
>NW_017728907.1:5201072-5233511 GCF_001723895.1 Crocodylus porosus | reverse complement strand
GCCCCCTGGCATAACAAGGAATAACGGCCATAAGTTGTTGGACAGTAGGTTTAGATTAAACATCTGTAAGAACTACTTCACAGTTAGGGTGGCTAGGAGTTGGAACCAACTTCCAAGGGAAGAAGAGGCTTGATGCCTACCTGGCTGGAGTCATTTGAGCCTAGTTTTTCTCCTGCCCAGACAGGAGGTCGGACTTGAAGATCTACAAGGTCCCTTCTGACCCGACTTCTATGATTCTATGATGATTCAATAATTAGCAACTTGCCTGATTTCACAAAGCAAGTCTGAACTGTAGTTTAGAAAAGGAGTTAGTTTGCTGGGACCACTTGCTCTATGCCCTGGTCTATGCTGCTTGTACAGCATGAACAGAATGGTAGTGACAAAAAATCTAATGTAATAATATAGATAATCATACAGCCCAAAGTAATAGATCTAAATCAACAAAAGGCACTCTTATTTCAGAATAAGAGAATCCATGCAGAGAGTTAAAGCAGTATGACTACTATGTTGTCATGATTGTGTTATTGTAGGCATCTGTCTGTCTTGTGAGACAACACAATTACACTGAGTGAGATATCAGTTTATTGAACGTAATTCTCACCTGAAAGATAAAGCAAAGCTGGAGTGACTTCTCCAGGGTGCAAAAGCCTGGGCAGTATATATGAAGCCTGGGCAGTGTATATGGAGACAATGAGCTGCCTACACACCATTGCCCCCCTCTCAGACTTGTTGGTTTATTCCAAAAGAATGGCAGGTACCAGTACATTTGGAACCAACGTGGCTGCTGGAGCAAAGGGGATCATCCATTTATCCCTCTATTGGGACACCACTTCTAGACTGGCTGCTGACCAGTGTTAATGAGCCCAGTCTATCCTATCATGGAGTAGACTTCAGTTCCACAACTTTTTGGTGGTATTTCCTCTGCCAGGGGTAAGACTAATACCCTCTCTAAGGTGCTCTTCTGCCAAAGCCATTGGCACTTACAGGTGGCTATGTTATTTAACCGCTGCTTAGCACTCTGCAATAACATTTGCAGGTAGTTCTGTCCACTGTAAATTATGGGAGCAGGTAAACCAGCCTGACCTGCATTAGCACCAGTATAGTGTTCTTAATTCCCTGAAAAGCTAGGGACAGAGTCAAAAAGCCTGAGCCTGAATTGACTCAATCTTTGCAGGTTGGTCTAACCTGGCTAGGCTAAACCTGTTTATAAGTGTACATACATCCCCTGTGGACCAAAGAAATAAAGGCACATACAGTGGCTCAGGCTGGACAGGGGGTGGGGTGGGGAGAAGGTGATAAAGCAGCCCTCTGTTCTCTTCCTCAGTGCTGGGCTGAGGGGGGCGGGGGGTGCCCAGGCCCCAGCAGGACACTCTGATTAGGGAGGGTTCCCTCCCCAGCTCTGCTCCTGACCAGCGAGGGAGCTAGCAGGTAGATGACAACAGAACAATGAGTTACACAGCAGGGAGATGCACAGGGAGTTGATAGCATTTAGGCACCCCATCAGAAAACAAAACCATCTCTCATTAGTTCAAACTCTTCTTAAGCAACTTTTTCCAAGGAAGGAAAGGAGGAACATTACCAGCTACCTATTGATTAGCTCCAAAAAGTCCTAAGTGGACACTGAGCTGTTTGCCTTTGTCCTGTCTGCTACATCATGGACCATAAGCAGTATGTCTTGTGCTATCTAGTGCTGAAAGGTGTCTGTGTAAGGCAGAGGGGAGGTGGGAATCTCTGCTTGAGCAGGGAGAGGGGAAGGTGAGGGCATGGGGAAACCAGGCAGACACTGTTGTGCCTGCAGTCTCTGCCAGAGCTCCAGCCACGGAGCAGAGGGAGGGGCAAGTCCAGCTCTCTGGAGCAGAGAGCCCCACCCAGGGTTGCAAAGCATCTGGGATGCTGGGGGGCGGGGATGGGACTCTGGTTTAAGTTAAACCAGGAAGGGGTCTGGGACAGACATTGCATAAACCAGTTTGATCCAAATCAATTAAGTCTGATAGTACATTCAACCGGGTTTATCTCCAACTGTTTTCAGCCATTTTCAAGCTGGTTTATGTGCACTGAACACCTGTTCTGTTACAGGTTTAAACCAGTTTCTGATCACTTAAACCGGTTTGTGTGTAATGTCTGTCCTTAGCCATAGTGAGTTTTTGGTATATATTTAACTGTCTGTGTGTGTCCTTGCTGATGTCCTTATTGTTTCTGAGACAGTGTTATTGTAATGCTAGTAAATTTCTCCATGTGGATTGGCTCTTGGAGACATATATTAGCACGGGCTTCCTCTTTGACTAGTTAGATGCATTTCAAAATATTGTATCACTCTGCATATAGTAAGAGGGAAGAGGATTACAGCTACAAATAGAAAAGTTTTGCAGAATGTAACTATTTTGCCAAGTCAAAAAAAATATTGAGAGGTTTACAGAACCTTGAATTCCAGGAAGTTTGCCAAAGGGAAAAAAAAAAAAATTCCTAATTGGAGTCACGGCCTACCATGCGGATCTGACAGCAGTTTTCCCATGATATTTAGATGTGCATTTTTGATGCGATAAAGTGTGTTATTGTGCACAGGCTATATTTTGACTTTATGAATCCATCATAAAAAATGCACAGTACATTTTAAAAATAAAAATTAATCACTGTGAATGCACACTTGCTGCTTTTAAAGCACCAGTCATTTTTGTTCAGTATTTTTAAAACAACAGTAGTCTGGGGTGGAGTCACATATTCTGGTTTGCAAATTTCCATTTAGGAACAGAACTGTTTAAGGGCTTGGATACTCAGCTGGAATAAAAGAATATATCTCCTTTCACTTCAATGTAGCTATGCTGTTTTATACCATCTAAGGATGATGCCATCTAAACCCTAAGTCAAAAGAGCCTTAAAACCAGTTTGCTTCCCCCAACAAGTGAACAGTAAAGTGACTAAAGTGACAAGTAAAATAATGGAACCGGAAACATTTCCACTTCCATGGAAATGCAGTAATAACTTTTCTGTATTATTGTCCAGCAAATCTAAGTGTGGTAAGGGCATATGAAGTTCCTCTTTTAGAGTAGGTATTGGTGCTCTGGTTGGAATCCATTCGGGAAGGAATGGGTATGATCAGATCCCACTATATAAAGTAATGTGTGCTAGAAGCCTGTATGTCAGACAGCCCCCTGGATCACTCCAGAGAACTAGGTGATCAGGGATTAGGCCTAAGTGCTTGCAAGCTGCTCTGTGTGATACTGACCAGAGTGCCTGTACAGGGTGCCCTTAGATGCAGATTGAAGCACTGGGACCTAAAAACTTAATCCTGTTGTAATTCATTACCCAACCTAGTTTAGTACTGGTTCAAGAGTGAATGCTCATCAAAGAGACCTCCAGAAACTTTCTTCTGGGCAACTAGAATCTATCTGAAATAGCTGAGGAAGCACATTTCCTTTGTGCTCTGCATGATGTGCAGCCTTTTGGTATCCCTGCTCAGCTGCTCCCTGCAGAACATTGGCAGAAATACAGTCTCTCATTTTCCTCTATATTTATGGTACAATGATCACTTGGGGCCTGATCTGACTGATTGAAGTCACTAGAAACTCTCCTCAGCTGGCATGGGATCAGGCCCACAGTCCTTGCACATAGGCAGTGCAAGGCTTGGGATTTTGTTTGTGCCCTGCATAGCAGGATGCTTGCACTTTCTCCTCAATTCCTGCATGCTGTCAGTATTGGGCCAGACACAATCTGGCCTTTCCTATTTAAAAGTTAGTCGTTTCATTTAAATATTGGAATGCCTTTTCTGATTGTTCAAGCATTCTTAAAACAGACTTGGAAACCAATTTACAGTCTTTTCCCCAGAGCTCTCACACTGCTAGTGGTACAAGGGGCTTTGTGTCAGAGAGAGGCACCTACCTCCAGCACTGGGCTCAGAAATACCGATGGTAATAAAACACTTTTAAAAATGCATTTCACAGTTTATCTTTAGTGCGAATTGCTTCTTACACTGTGAACTTCCCCATTGCAAGCTGAGCAGAATGGGGGCAGTTTTCCTTTAAGGCTTTTTGCTATTGGACAAATGAGGGTCTTACAACAGAGATGGACAAGCTTGTTATCTGAACTCCAGAGAATGTGAAAATAGAGTTCTAATAAGAATGGCTGTCCTGTGACAGCTTTCTGAACAGAACAACAAACTGGCCTTACTCCTGATGAGCGTTCACAACCCTCTCTCTATTCGAATGTGGTATGCACTGCACTTCTTCTTTAAATACACCTGGTGAAAGGGCTTTTTTGTTTACAGGCCCCTATGAACTGCTCCAAACTAAGTGATCACACTGCAGATGGGTTTACTGGTGTATAGTATTTCATGGAACATTTTTAAAGAAAGATCATGTACAGGCATGTTTTGGCATCAGGCCTGCTACATTTCCATCAAGAAAACATTTGGGTTTTTTTAGTGTTTCTGATAATTTTCAAAAATAGATGCAGAATAGAGTTTTTTGGATGTTTACTTATTCATCTAAGCTTATCCTTTACTGTTCAAAACCAGACATTGTCTAGATGAACAGGAAACGATTTTCTTTGTTAAAAATATTTGTAATAGTTCAACATTGTATTTACAGAATCGAGGAATCGAATGTAACAAAATACAGGACTAAGATAGAAAGTTAACCTTAAATCGGTATTTATGCACTTCCTTAAAATTGAATTTATATATCATTAGGGATTTTTGTCCTTAAGTCCTTCCATTAAACTACAGTACTGTTCAAACATTCATACTTATGGCTCTGCAAGTTCTACAAAACAGGTTAGATCTAAAAAATATATTTTTGTTATATTAATAGAGTAGCACAAAGCCTAGCACTCAGTGAGAGGTTTTCTTTTGACTGGAGTAGGTATGGAGAAGGACCCAGTGTTAGATTAGCATTGGTCAGTCAGTCAGTCTTTGCTCAACAAACCTGTTCGAAGACGGAGTGTTTTCCCATACACCCTCTCAGGTCAACTACTGTGAAGACCAGTAACTCAAGTGCCAATGCTAGCTGGATTGGCAAGCGGACCATGGAGTTGTTAACATTGTGAAGTACTATAGATGACCAAGCAGTACAGGATGAGAAACTGAGGCACTGAGAAGATAAGGCCATCCTTTTCAGACTTCGATTATTAATTAGAAATTACTACATGTACAGGAAAGCCAAGGGGGTGAAATTTCTGGTCCTATGGACCAGAAATTATTCACTAAGAATATCTGAAAAGTCATTTAGAAAAGTGAATGAATGGGAGAGAATCATGAGATTGAGCTCATAGATACATAGTTAGAGGTGAGTGAAAAATTCAGTGAACATCTTATGAGTTTAATGTTGTGTTCTTTCTGCAGGATAGTTTGAAAAATGTATGCATAAAAAAGTAACTTTGTTAAATCAAAGTGTTCATCCTACTTAGCTCTGGTTATAAAAAAACTGAGCAGGGGAGATTATAATGAAAATAGGGTTTCAGTTTTAATTCTATCAGCTATCGTAGCATCTGTTATTATTTAGTATCTGTTTAATTTACAACTAATTTTATGTGTATGCCTGAAAAGAGCACCAAAAATATCAGCACTTCAGAAAATCCAGCCACTGGTAATAAAGGATATGTCTACACAGAAAGTGCAGAAGTTACTGTAGGCTGTGAGAATGTACCACTATTAGCCTAAGCTAGCTTTATTGGAAATTGGGACATGATGACATGGGCTTTTGAATATGACAGCAACTGGGGACCCTGACTGCATCTTCCGATTGCTAGCCAATAACAATGAAGATGCTCCAATATACTGACATTGGAGTGTTTCCGTTATTATTGTTATATGTGCTAGGTAGATTTAGCTAGCATGTGTTGCAAATGCAGATTCATTTTGTTACATGTAAATACCCTACCTGAACCCTATGATTTGTTCATGTTTCAATACCATGAAAACACCTTAACAATAGCAATTGAAGAATTCCTGCAGTCTTTAGTTTCTTTTTTCCTTATGTGACTAACAAAAGGGTATTCTTAATGCTACTCTTCTTCCATAAACCATGCGGGAAATGTTGCTAATTTTCTAAATAGAGTAGTTTTTAAAAAAGGTACCACATAACCCAAGGCACATGGACAAATGCATAGGAAAACTTAAGGGGCCAATGAAGTCCTGGTAACTCAGCAACTTGGAGTATGTTAAAAAAAACAACCCAAAACCTAATACCAGGTGGTACACATGTAAGTAAACTAACTGATGTTGTTGCTCACCATTTTCACCTCTTCACAATGGTGCACTGTATCTTTTCCTGCCTTCAGTTCAGTTCAGTAGTAATAACAGGCGTCTGTGCTGTTATTAATTACCAAGGAGCTGGTTGTTCCTCCTATGTGTCTAGCCTTTCAATTTTAAGTAGAACTAAGTGACTAGTTGCAAAAGGGAATGTGTAATGGGCTATGGATTCTTTCACCCCCAGGGATGGATCTGGGGCAGTGCAGTGGTGCAGTTACACTCCCCTTTGTTTGGTTCCTGGCTCACCCAAAGTTGAAAACCAACTGGCAGCAGCATTTTGATTCAGACAGCAGTGAGGGAGTCATTTGACATCATGGGTCATTATAATATACATGATTTCTCCTAAACCTTTCATTTCACAAGTATTAAAGACCCTCTCTCCTTTTTTAATAATCTTGATTTTCCACTAATCAAGTTACCCCTTTCTTCTGTAATTCTGCTGTCTGTAAGCTGCTCCTTGCAATGCTTCTGATAATGCTCCTTCACAGCCCTGCCTGCAGACTATTTTTAATTCTAGGTAAAAACGTAAACTTGGGTGTGGAAATATTAACTCAGGCGTTGAAAGAACGTTCAGTGGTGTATTGGATGCACTGTGGAGATGCTCAAGAAGCTAGATTTTTTTTACACTTAATTCTAATAAAGCAATGTCTTTTGGTTACTTTTGCCTAGTTTCTTGTGTTTTTAATACACTATACATGATGTAGCAAATTAATGCACATTCTAATAAAGATAGTCTTGTTCTTGCTTCAATCTTTAGGCCTGGTCCCCTAGCATATTAGGGCCCTATCCCTTATTAATTTTAGGTGGCTCCTGGAGATCTTAATCCTTGGATCGTCCACATATTAACACCTGAAACTAGTTTTAAGTACTCTTTAGGCAGCTTAAAGTGATGCCACACTAGCCTAGGTTTATCTCTGAACTATGTTACCCAGCTTGAGTTACACTAATGTGTAGTCACTCAAGACTACATGTAAGAATATACACCCTGCCTGTTCCCTCTCTCCTGATGGCCTGGAGGCAGCCACAAGTAAGTGGAGAAAGGGGTATAGGGAGGCAGTGAGCAGGGATCTAGGGTGCTGGGGAGAGTAGGGTCTGGGCAGGCAGCTTAACTCTTCCCTGTCTGCTCCTCCAAGACAGAGAGTGTGGGCAAGCACAAGTAAGCAGGGTGGGGCAGGGGACGAGGGGAGCCCCAGGGGAGAGGGAACTGGGGGGAGCCCCAGGGGGCAGTAGGGAAGCCCAGAATGGGAGGGGGGGGGGCGTTATTCACCTTATTACCTTTTACCTTTTTCCATCAGTCCTCCAGGCCCAAACTCAAGCTAGCAAGAGCACTGACTGACATTTGAGCAGCTCACAGTGTAATGTGTAACAAGGCCCTTAGTAAAGCTTATAGTTTCTTTCCAACTGGAGAAAAATATGTGTTATGTTATATGTGATGATCCCACACCATCTGTCCTTTTCAAGGTCTTAGATCTGTCTATGTTCCTGGCTCACTCCATGATTCTGTAGCCTAGTCCCAGCCACTTGGTTGAAAGTCCTGGGCCAGAGTCCAGCGAGGATGGGGAGTATCATGCTGCACCAGACAAGTGGCTGGGCAGGCACCACTCCTCCTGTGGAGGCGCAATGCTGTATCACGGGTGGGTGGGGTAGCGCTTGCTTCAGTCTGCCTGTCTTGCTCCCTGGGAGACCTAGGTACCTCCCAAGGATGCTCTATTCTAGATCACCTCAGCAGGGAGGCATCTGCAGCTAGCCAATAGGAAGTACTGAGGGACTGGACTCAGAGGTGTAAGGAAGGTGGGAAGAATACTTAGCTGACAGCAGCACTGAATTTAGCATGAAACACAATTCTTTAATTATTATTATTACTATTAATAATCTAATTATTAAGCAAAGGGCGTGTGGCAGGGATGATATTTCCCAGGTGTTCTCCAACAGCCTAGTGGCAAGAGCACTTGCTCTGAATTTTAGAGACTTAGAATCTAGGACCTCCTAACCCTGTTGGGGGTACAAGCCCATTTCTGGTGAAGCTGGTTTACTGGTCAGCCATGGTTCAGAGTAGTGAAAGCAAGCAAGTAAAATGGGGTGCAGCCTAGTGGCTATGTCACTACCTAGGGGATGGTCCTGGGTTTTGACCTGTGCTTCTAGAGTGGATTTCTATTCTTCAGCTGTTGACTAGATAATGTAAAATGCATAAAGACTGCTACCAGTAGAGGCCAGAACACCCCTTCAGGTGACTGCCCCCTTCACAGGGCCAATGGGTCACATTCCCTCTTTTGAATTCCCTGGACATAGGTGCCTAAGTCCTGTTTAGGTGCTTATAAGGGTGAAGTTGCATGTTGCATGTAGACTGTACTAAATCTGTGGAATGTTAAAGGGTGTTAAAGTTAGAATGTGCTGTGAGCAGTGGGACATTGAGAGTTAATAATATTGCCTGGTTAGTTCTGACTTGCCACCAGAGGGATGATGAGCAGGAGTGTAGCTATGACACCTGGGCTCTATTCCTGCTCTGAGTGGAGGTGGGGCTCCGAGCCATGCATTCTGGGTTGCTGGAGGACTGCAAATTGCTTATTTTACCTCTGTGGAATAGACTGAAGGTACCCTAACAAAAGCTAGGCAGCACAGTCCAGAGTTGATCCTTACCTGTAGTGGCATAACTTTGAGATGCTCAGAGGTCACATAGCATAGGTTAACAAGCTTTAATGTAAGGATGGATGCCAGTGCTTTAAGTGCCTGTAGTATGGTCTAAGAGTCGCATGTAACTATCTATAGGGTTAGAAGGATAACTAAGTAACCTATCTGCTTGTTCTTGTACGATGTCGTGAGAATACTGGCAGTGTAAAGGGTATCAGTTAACATAAAAGTTACTTGATGTTATTTGTACCATTGATGGAGACTTTAAAAAGTTTCTAGCAATAAGGAGAGGCAAGAAACCTTCAGCTAACAGATGGGCAGACAGGATTCACACACCTACTGCACATATGTAAAAGCATTAAGATCCCATATTTAAGACAGCACATTTTTATTGTGGGTGAATACATCCTGCATGTTGTTTGGCACATTTAAAGGAATGTGCATTCTGTTTGCATCAGTGGGTGACATCCTGCCAGAGATGTGTGAGTGAAAAGGAGGAGCAGAGTAGGTGCTAGCTATGTCTTCTGGGAAAAGCTATCCTGCCAGCATAGGTGAGGATAGCTCTGACTGGGTCAAGGGGGGAATGAACAGCCCAGCAAGGAGTAGTAAATACCTCCTGGCAAGCACATGCTGCAGTTTGCAGTACACTAAAAGCTGGTGGTCTAATGTGTGCCCTATCTCACACACCAGCCTCCTGGGAATAGAGAGCATTGACAAGTGTAGAAGGTGGGTCTGCTTTCTAGTGGTCCCCTTAATGTTAGGCAGCACTACTGCTTTGCTGCTCACGAAGAAGATAAGACTGACTTTTTTCCTCCTATCGTATCCATGTGGCTCAGAGCACAATATAACCTACATGCTGGTACCAAAGAACTGATTGAAGCAAGGTATATATCATTTACTGGACATGCCTATTGTCCCTACTTACGTGTTTATACAAATGCTTCAGTACCAGGGTTGGAGTTAGTTTATCTCTGGAACAAAATCCAGAATGCATTGCTTTCCTGGATATGGACAACATTGCTCTGGTGCCATGTTTGCAGCACTGCTCTGCTTTGTATGCCCAGTAGAGTAGCTAGGGGTGGCAAAAGGGGTACCTGCTCCAGGTGCCAAGATAGGAGAGGCACTGGAATTGCCTCCCTTCCCTATGGAGTCTGCACCCTGGCACCCAGAACAGCTCGACAGCTTACCTATGTTGGGAACTCTAAAACAGTTCCTGGCTGCTGCTGCTGCTGCTGCTGATTTAGGAGCAAGAATCAGGATGGGCAGAGCACATGGTGGCAGCAGCAGCAACTCAGCTGAGAGCTGCTTAGGAGTTTTTGGCATGGATAAGACTGTGACATCGTATCCTTCTCCCACTCTCAGAAAAATGCACCCCCCACCTTCCCAAACCACATACTCCCTCTCAGAACTGTGCCCTGCACCCCCAACTCTCCAGGGCACCAACTCTGCTTGTTACACCTCTGCACATGCCAGCTTTCCATATTTTCCTGCAGCAGCCTCTCCCTGATATTCTGATTCTTGTTGAAGGTGTTGAAATCCTCTTCGTTAATTTTTGCCGCTATTATTTTAGGGCAATGAGGGAGGTTTTTTTAACCTTATCGGAGGTCATGAGCCAATATAGGAAAGGGGCAAGGGCAAGTATACTTTAGGTATGGTTCATGTTCATACCATAGTGTGCAGCACAACTTATTCCAAATTGGGTTTTTTTCTTTGAGAAAAAGGAGAGTTACACCCTATAAATTCAGCTCCTGATTTATATATGTCAAAATATGTCAAATCAGTGTGTGTGTGTGTGTGTGTGTGTGTGTGTGTGTATAATTTCTCCTCTTTCTTTCCTTAAATTTACACCACTTTAAATTTCTTATGCAGTTTGATGAATTCGTGGTGCCATCTAGTGTTTAGAGACAAAATTATTGCTCATTTCTTATCTGGAATAAAATTACTTACTATGGTATTAGAGTGAGAGGAGAAAGAGGCTGGTTATGTGAGTAAAGAATAGCTCACAACCTCCTGAACACTAAAGACCTAATTTTCAAAAAAGCCCAGCACACAAAAGTTCCTTTTGAGCATCTTTTTTTATGCGGCCACTTCTTAGTTAGCTGAATCAGCATTGAATTCTCTTGAAATCTGGATCCAAGTGTGCAGTAGAAATCAATGGCAGTCACTGTTCTGTTCATGTTCATATACATTTTTATTGTGGTAGATCTACTGATGATAAATATTTTCAACCCCCCCTCATTTTGTAGGAAATTTTGAAAATGTCAAAAGTTTTTTTTAAATTTACATTTTTAAAACAAACCAACATTTTCCAGTTTAATTTTTTTCTCTGAATTTTTCTTCAAAACTTCCTGATTTATAAATGTAACAATAATCTCCTGTGTGACTAAATTGCTGTTTAAGGGAAAGCCATAAATAAACTACTACTGACTAAACTCTGATGTCAAAATCCACGTGGAAAATGATCAATGGGGAAAAAAAATTTCCAATGGGAATTTTTTTTAAAGGATTTAAAAGAAAATAAAATGATTTAATGAACTTCAGGTTTTAAAAAAAAGTTTCAATTAATTAAAAATATTCTAACTGGAAAATGCCAGCTAGGTCCAGAAGTTAAATTTATGCGAGACTTCTGCTTCCTGTAGATTTGGCTATTCTTTTTCTTCATTCTCCAGGATTTTCTCGTCCAGGTGACCATTCCCATATTTCAAACATATACAAAATGTCCTTGCTCCTGATGAGCCTGTTCTTCTCTGGCTCTCGCAGATAGGTAGCATTACAAGTCTGAGATCCACACTGGAAGGCAGACTAACATAGCTGGTCAGGCTTTTCTTTGAAATGGTAGTCCCTCTGAGGAACAAACCAGGCATACTAATAAATATTGGGCATTGAAAAATGTGGAGGAGGCAACAGAAAAGAGAAGAGGAAAAGAATAAGGCAGCAGTTTCAATAAAATCCAAACCTCTCCACTGAATATGCAAACTATTTGAAAATTCTGGTTGGAATAAATTTGCTGTCCTCCCCAGATAACTGTTGTTTAAAAGTACAAGTAGGATGTACTCTAAGGGCTAAATATTATTTCATGTTAGGCCACTGAATGGCATGAATGTAGCCACCTACCTGAGCTTTTTAACATTTATGGACAGTTTGAAATTCAGCCTTGCTTGTACAAGCCTGCTGAGCATAATCGGTGGGCCTGCACTCTGGCCAGGCAGCTGCATTTTGAAAGTAGAATTGCTGAAGTATGTACATAGGGCTGAGTAAGGCCTGAAATTTAAGTAGCAGAAAAAAACTCACAGGGCATGTCCAGACGAGAAAGCATGTGCTGCTTACCCTGTCTCAAAGCCCCTTGAGGCGAGGCAAGAGGCACATGCGGGAACGAGAAAATCAGACCCCTGGATATCCAGGGGTCTAAAAAACTGCTCTGCAGAAGAGCGGAGCAAGGCACGGTCCCAAACCATGTCTGGAAGTCAGTCCTAGAAAAGAGATGCTGTGGTGTCAGCCAGAGCATCTCTTTTGTTCTCCTGCTGACTCTGGCCCCTGGTGCTGTCCAAGGTAAGTGTGTATGTGTGTGTGTGTGTTGGGAGGAGAGGGTTCATGGGTGTGGGTGTTTAAGGGGTGGCGGGGGGATGTTGTGGGTTTGGGGAGTGGTAGGGGGGATGTTCCTGGGGCTGTGGGGGGTATGGACCCGGCCCATCCCTGTGTGGTTTGCTAGTCTGTCTTTGCACCGGAGTGGGTCGCAGGGCTCTGGGAGGTGTGCACAGGACCCGTGCCTCATGCCACCATGTGCCCCGCTCCAGTGCAGAGCCAAACTAGTGAGCCACATGGGGCTGGCCCAGGTCCCACTGCATGCCACCCCCCTGCAGGCACAGCAGGGGAGAGGCAGGACCCAGCATGGTGTGCAGGGACGGTGTGCTGGGCCCAGGTGGGTCATGCCACCCTTGGGGCTGCTCTGCTGTCTGGCCAAGCTGGGCCTATGGTGTGCAGGGACCGCATGCCGCACCCAGATGTGTCTTGCTGGCCCTGGGGTTGCTCCAGCCACCCAGCCAGTCCAGGCAGGTGGCAGGAGCTGCCCCAGGGCCAGCAGAACTTGGCAGGCATGGCACGTGGTCCCTGCACACCACACCAGGTCCTGCTACCATGGGCCCAGCCCAGCCAGGCAACAGAGGGGCTCCAAGGGCAGAGGGACCCACCTGGGCCCAGCATGTAGTCCCCACACACTGTGCTGGGTCCTGCCACTATGGGCCCAGCCTGACCAGGTGGCAGAGGGGCCCTGAGGGCAGCAGGACTCGGCCGGGCCTGGTGCGCAGTCCCCATGAGCCATGCCAGGTCCTGCCACCGTGGCTCAGAGCACCTCACTCCTGCTGCTTCTGCTAAAGTTAAGTTATGGACCCTGGGTGGAGGGGGCAGGGCCCTCCAGGGTGCCTGAGACCCTGGGCGGGGGGACTGGGGCCCTATGGGAGATTGGGCTGTGGCCCTTCAGAGGGGAGCTGGGGCCCTGTGGCAGGGGGCATTCCATGTGCTTTGTGAGGGGGCTGCTCCCTGTGGGGGGCCAGGGGACCCCTTGGAGTCACCAGAAACAATGGCCACAAGCTGAGGGAGGATAGGTTTAGGTTAGATATTAGGAAGAACTACTTCACTGTAAGGGTGGCCAGAGCCTGGAATAGGCTTCCCAGAGAGGTGGTGCTCTCACCTTCCCTGGAAATCTTCAAGAGGAGACTGGATAGCACCTGGCTGGGGTCTTATGACCCCTCCCACCCCCAATGCTCATTCCTGCCCATGGCAGGGGGTCAGACTAGATGATCTGTCTAGGTCCCTTCTGACTCATTGATTCTATGATCCCTCCTGAGCAGCCACCTCCACAAGGTCCCCCACACCCACAGTCCCCCAACAGTGATTCAACACAGGAACTTTCCCAATGATTGAAATAAGCATTTTTTAAAGCTGGAAAAAAATTAGTATAATTTTGCATTTGATAACCTTAGATATAATGCAGGTTGGAGTATCTTCTCATTTACAATAATGCCTTTATTCCTTGTAGAGAGCACTATCATCTGACATTAGGTATATCCGTGTCTTCTGCCAAAAGTCTGGGAGACTGGTAAGTACTTATCTCCCTATATCTACTGTACCACAGGTTAAAGTATAGTTCTTATTTGGAGAGAAGCAGTAGGAACATAAAAACTGGAGGGCAGGGGACTACTTAGTATTCATTAGGATAGGGGTTTACTTGTAAGGTCAATAGATAAGCATTGTCCACTGATTTTAATTATTATAAAAGACTAATGGTAGTCCAGTCCACTGATGAATAATCCAGTCTCCATCTGCAATGTAAATTAAATTGAGTAAACATTTTATTAAAATGGGCAAACACTATGCTTTCTTCTGTAAGCACAGCTGAAACTTTTTTTTCAACAAATGTTGACACTGTTGAGGCATTTAAAAAAAATCATAATGATGATGATGCTCTCTACAAGATAGATTCCAAAAGTTATTCATCCACCAACATAACATGTAACCCAGGTTTGCAAAGAAGCATGGGACAGGGATCACCTCATCAGAATGTATGTATACTGTCTCACCCAGTAATTCTCAACCAGGGTGCCATGGCACCTTGGGGTGCTGTGAGATCTTTTCAATGGTGATGCAGTGAGCTACACAATGTTAGCAGTGCTAGGTGTGCAAACATGATTCATAAGATAAACCCTGAGATTTCATATTGAAAAACATTCTGCCTGTTGTGGTTTTTCTGAGTTCTTTGCAGCAAAATAATTGCTTTATTATTTTTCTGTAGTTGAAAGAGTAAAAGATTAGAGTTGGCATTTTCTTAGGGATGCCTTGAGTCCAATAGGTTGGCAACCAGCTGAACCCTGTTCCTTATGTGGGGCTAAGACACTACATAAATATGCATGTCGTTAATTGATTAATTAAAATAATTGGTATAGGACACAGGAGTCTCACTCTGGCTAGGGAAAGGCATTCAACAAACCGGATTCTGAATCGATTCAATCTTTGCAGGTTACTCTAACCTGCAGAGCTTGAACTGATTTGGAGATGCATAAACATTCACTTTTAAATCAAGAAATGCAGGCACATGCCTGCAGTGGCTCAGGTTAGAAGCCAGGGAGTGCTAGAGCAGCTTTTCCTTCCCTTCCCTTTCTAAGTGCTGAGCTGAGGGTGGGGTGTGACCAGGCCCCGGCAGGATGCTCTGATTAGGGAGTGGCTTAAACTCGCACCCTGCCTACACAGTTCCCAGCTTGAAAGGGGAGGGGGAAGCAGCAGGCTTTTCCCCCAACCCTTCCTCTCCCCTTGATGCCCAAGGGTTGGGGAGTGTTTCCAGCCACTAGCTAGCACTCTGAGGCAAGGAGGAGAGGGGGAGGATTGCTTGTGTGTTGTCTGTTGATGATACTGAGCTTTTCAACTTCCCTCTCCCTGCTTCTTCAGACTGTCTGCAAGCCAGGTCATTTCTAACACCTTTCTCTGTCCTTTCTTGAAGACTGACAGATTGCAGCCAGCAGGTTGCTTACTAGAGCAAAGTTTATCAGCCCATTAAGCCCTACAAAAGAAAATATCTCTCTCATTAGTTTCAAGCTCTTCTTATCTGCAGGGTGGATTTGCATTTGCAAGCCACAAGCTGTTTGCTTTTGTTCCAGTGACATTGGAGACCCCCCCACACACAGATACCTCTCAGCATTAGCTAGCATGGCGGGGGGAGGGGGAGTGGGCATGGCCAGATGCCGGGGTCCCTGTGCTAGGGTCCCTGCCATGGGAGAGGGGTGGGAGGGGGGGGATCCCTGCTTCAGTAGGCGGCAGTGAGGAGGGGTGGGGCAGGGGGAAACCTAGCAGACACTGCAGTCCCTCAGCCAGCTGGAGCAGTGATAGTGCTCTGGCTAGGAAGGAGAGGGGCAGGGCCAGCCCTGTTCTCTGGAGCAGACCAAACAGCACAGTCCAGCCCAGCCTAGCCCAGGCAAATTTATGAATAGAAAAATAAAAGGAAATAAATGTATATCCATCAAATACTAACTAATGTCTTTAATGATAAAATATTCACTAAGTTCTATCTTTTTATTCTATCTTATCTCACGTAGTTAAATTTGGTTTTACTCCTGTTTAGTGAATGGTAGAAGACTTCAGATAAGGTTTCTTGTCTTTCAGAATGAAACTTAGGAAAGCATTAGAATTATGTCTTTAATTTTAGTGACAGATACCTTTCAAGTGTGACACTTGCATGGTAGCCATGTGTAGTTTTATCTGTTTTTTGGAAATGAAGTATCCAATGGATAAGCCTATGGATTTGAAGATGCAGCTTGCAGTCCCTTCTTCATCAGAGACTTCCTGTGGCCAAATCAGTTAATCTTTTGTGATTCAGTTAAAATGGCAATGATGGTATTTCCTTCCCTTAAAAAAAGGCTTGTGAGGACAAATACATAAAGATTACAAAGCGTTCACATACAAGAGAGAAATGTAGATTTTTTTGGAGGAGCTTATGTTCAGTGGATGTTCAATAGAAGTTGGGTGCCAAACTCCCACAAGCAGCTTTGAAGATGTTATCCCTTAATCTGTTTTTCTTTGTTGGTCAAGGGCAGGTCAGGCCAGAGGATCTACACATTGCTGTCTGTGTGATTTACTTAGGACATCATTCTTTGAGCTTCAGTACTGGATTGGGACTTGGTGAGCCACCTGCACTGGAGTGTATTTCCCCAGTATTTTCCAGGGTAGATCACTGCTCAGTTTACTCTTCCAATTCTCAGTTATTTCATAGCCATGCCACAGTCTAGGCTCCAACACCAATCTAAAGGGTAAGCAAATATTTACACATATACTGAATTATTCTCTGCACAAACCTATATAAGCAGCTCGAGTGCCAATTTATGGGTTGACTTTTGAACTTTATTGCTGTTAGTACTCTGCAAGACTCCATCCTCATAACAGCAGCAAAACGGAAGCAAGGCAATATAACATAAACACAGACATGTTTGTTTATATTACTTGCACCATCAAACCAATCTTTACCTTTCACAGACCTTTACAAAGCAAAAGGAATAGTTAAAAGGAAGTAGAACAGGTCACAGCAGCCAGTGAAAGCAGAGAAACTCATTAAACTTTATCCATGCATTTTCAAATTTAAACCCATCACACCACTTAGAGTGCTTTGAATTTTAATGATATGTTACTATAATTAGCACACATCTTACCTGACCTTTTGCCATTAGCCATTTGAGGGAAAGAGATCTCAAATGCAACATGAACATTTCCCAAGTACATTTAGATGTCTTTGTATTTGAGTGATACTAATTTGCTCAATTTTAAGATTTAATGATGATGAAGAAACCTGTCTCCTTTCCAGCAGCCTGATATGGACTGTTTTTATTTTAAAAAATGTGTATGACTGACACAAAGCCACAAAGTTATTACATAAAGGATATGTAATATATTTGTGGCTGGTTTCTATTGTGTCTTAAATTGAACATGTGGCTGGGGAGGTCTCTACTGACTGACAATCAGATGATCATCTACATTATCAGGACCGCACTGGGCAGCCTAGGCGTGGTCCTGATCTGCCAGTTACTAGCCTGGAGGCACTCCTGATCAGCTGCTGATGGCAGATCAGGAGCACTCCATGGCTTGAGTCTGGGAGCACTCCTGATAATGATCCAAAGCTCCCCCTGCACCAGCAAGTATGGCACAATGTGGATTTGCTCCCAGATGCTAAAATCACATCTTCTGCTGTGCACCTGTGGCAGGGAAGGAGGTGCTATTGTTAGCTCATGGATTAGATCCCAACACATAATCAAACGAAGGTCTTTCAGCAGCCCTAACTGAATATTTTACCATGCATGTTTACTATGAATAATATTTGTGGAAAGAATGAATTGGAAATGAATATTGTAGACTATTTGTACTAGAATTGCACCAGAAAAATGATTTTAAGAATTATTTCATTTCTTCAGGAGAAAAAAAAAAGAGAACTGTTTAGTTTAGGTGTCCAATCAAAGTGCCTCAAATTTCAAATAAAGAATTCACAGTAAACCTCAGATACATGAACTACAGACCATGGGTTTTCATGAAAATGATTAATTGATTAATATCAAATACATCTGAAAAACTCTCGATTTTGGCTTACTCACTAATTGTTAAGACTTGAGTCAAAAAATATGAATTATTTTCCTAATTTAGATATAGCTTTGTAGTTTGTCATGGAAATCTGTTTAGACATATCTAAAGGCACAGTCCCCAAATAATTGATATCAGATACAATATGAACTAAAATAATTAGTACTACTGATTTCTTCCTATTGATTCCTAGAGGTAAGAGCTACAGGACTGATACAAAATATACTGAAGATAGTGTAAATCTTTAATGTTTAATGCACTTTAGATCAAGTCCTATTTATGGAGAACTTAGTCCATAATTTGTTAAAAACTGACAAAGCCATTTGGGTTCAGCACATAATTAATATAAAAAATTAATTGTGAGCAATGATATAAACTTACCCTGTATTACCCTAGGTATGGTATGATTAAATACATCATTAACTCATCATGACTCATTAGCAAGTCACTCTTGTGACTTAAAAGGTCAGTATCCTAATATCAAATATCTTTAACATCAGGTAGAGTATTAAATAGGGGTAATGCTACTTTAGAGACTATACAGTGTTATTGCCTTGGGGAAATAATTTAGAGCCAGGCTCATGTTAATTAGAACCTTCTTTTTTGAACACTTTCATTCATTTCAGTGGGTCTACTTGAAGAGGGGTAGAATCAAACGGCTAGAGAAAAACAAGCTGAATATCACTTATTTTTTTTTATTTTAGTATAGTAGCCAGAGACTACTTTAATACTAGCCACTCAAATACCACAATAATAGGCACATTCTCCCTTCATGTAAGAGCATCAAGGAAGAACATGAGAATTCCTATATTGGGTTATCTCAAAGTCTAGCCCAATATCCTGTCTCCAAGGCTAGGAACAGATATTACACCGAAACTGGTATAAACGATTGGAAACCAGTTCAAATCTATAACACAACAGAAGTTCAGTGTATATAAACCATTTTCAAAATGGCTGAAACTGGTTTAAGATAAATCTGAATGGGTGTAGTATCAAATTTAGGTTAAATCAGTTTATTACACTTCTGTCCTAGATCCCCTCTAGATACAGGTTAACTCAGAGTCCCCCAGCATCCCAGGATGCTTTGTGCTTCCCCTGCAACCCCCCTTCCCCCTTACAGGGTGGGTGAGCTAGCTTTGGCCCAAAGTGTCTGCTCCGGCCAAACAGAGAGGCATGCTCTACCTCCTCTTGGCTTGTGGCTTGGGTCACTGCACACATGTGGCTGCATTTCTAGAATCAAAAGTGAATATCTGTTCACTTGCTTATCAGTTAAAGCAAGCTTAGATTAACCTGCGGAGACTGAATCAATTCAGCTTCAGTCTTTTTGACTATCTGTATTTAACTTAACAGTGCAAGGACCAATTGCTCTGGAGACAGCATAAGAAACAGGCACGTACAGAATCATCCTTCCATCATCTATTCCCCTCTGAGTTAACAGCAGTAGGTTACATCTTTAACTGAAGAATTTGATAGTCCTTGATGGACCTATCATCCATTAATTTGTCTAATCTTTTTTTAAAACCAGTTACACAGTTACACCAATTACATGGTATAGTAGAGTTCCAAAAGTTAATTATAAACTATGTAAAAAAGCTTCTTCCTTTTGTTTGTTTAACCAGCTGCATGATCATTTCATAAGATGCCTAGGAATTCTTGGGTTATGAGACAGAGCAAACAACATTTCTCTGTTTGGTTTGCACACATAATTCATGAGTTTATAGACCTTTATCATATTCTTCCCACCTCTCTCTCTCTGTTTGAGGCTGCAGAGCCTAGTGTCATCTCATAGAACCTCTATACTAATGATCATATTTGTTGCCCTTAGACATACACACAAACACACGCATATGCACACACACATGCACATGCACAATATTACAATTAACTTTAATAAGAGCTAAAGTAGATATGAGAAAAACATGAGCATGCAAAAATCCTCGTATCTTGGAGTAAGCTGTTGCATAGGTGGCTGCAAGGGTTATCTACGGAACATTATGGAATAAAAATTTGTTAAAGAAGAGGAAAGTGCTGACTGCTAATTTACATACCATTGAGTTTAATGACTCATGGAAAAGACATTACGGAAAATATACTAAATGATTTGATATCACATGCCACAGGAAGCATTTCCCATGGCACTCTCAGATGAAACAATTAATTGTTAATAAAAAACAAAGGCTAATATTTTTTAAAACTAATCTGTGAAAATATGTTGTTAAAAATGTTAAGGTACCATTATTTCATTTGTTAAATGTTCTTTCTGCCACCTGAAAACTGGCAAACCTTCCATGGGTGTGTCTACACATGTATTTACTGCTCACTAACTTACTGCACAGTAAGCAGTTTTTAAGCTGGCATTTACAAGTGCAGGCATTACAGCGCAGTAACACTGTGTGGACCAACTTGGGAATAAAGTAAGTCCCAAGTCAGTCTAGACACACAGTGTTATTGCTCAGTAATGTGTCTACACATGATGCAGGTAGCAAATTTACACCCAAGTCAGTGTAAGTTGCCATAGTTACTGTGTAGGACGAGTGTGCATATGTAAACGTATGCGTGTACTACACAGTAATTTTGGTTACTGTGCAATAACCAAAATTACTGCTCAGTAAGTGTGTAAGTGTAGACACACCCAGTAAGACGTAAAATTCCCTCCCTCCTGTATGAGAATCTAGGGATATGTGGGTTATAAATTAACTCCCAAGGTGTTTGAAAGGCCTCAAAATCTGATTGTATGAGTTGAAAATTATGGCTTCCCTTGGGAGCAAGGTAATGGATACTGGAAAGAATACTGCCATGTATAAGTTGGTTCTTAGGACAAAATTATTACTGGTAGTTATTTTTTAGTACGGAAAAATGTGCTAGATACCACACATTACTGACAAATAAGGCTCATTACTGACTGGGACCCAGCAAAACAGTTAAGCCTGCTCCTAATTTTAAACTTTTGAGCCATTTAATTGAATCCAATAGCATTGTTTACATACTTAAATACTTTGCAAGAGAAGGGTGAGAATGCTAAGCACTTTTCAGGATTAACCCATAATTTTTTCCAAAATTCTTGCAATTTAATTTCACACCATACCACAAAAGGTGTGAAATTAAGCAGCAGGGGCTGGGGAGGGCCTACAGCAATGAAATAACATTTACTCACCGAGGCTTATGCAGAGAGTGGCTGAATAAAATTTATTTGCTTGTCTCCTTTCCTTGCATCCATTTTACATAATATAAACATATTATACGTTTACACAATTTATAGATAAGAAGAAACATAATATACATATTATATGTTTACATTATGTATCTACCTGTATAGGTAGTGTATAAACAGTAAAATGGATACAAGGAAAGAAGACAAGCAATATATATATATATAAATTAAACATAAACCATATTATTTATACATTAAATATAAGATGTATGTGATGTATATGTTATATCTATCTTATTGAATATATAAACAATGTAGTTTATATTTAATTTAAATATAAATAATATAGATCATGCATATATTTTATATATCTATATTGTTTGTCTTCTTTCCTTGTATCCATTTTCCTGTTTACACAATATATAGAAAGGGAGATACATTTATATTTTATGTCTAATATATAATGTAAACCTCATATCTAATATACAAATAACATAGTTCATATAAAATTTATATATGCATATAATTATATATATATATAGACAGAGAGAGAGAGGAATGTGAGTTTGGTATATGTATATTTTTCTTTCATTTTCATATTTAGTTGAATTGATGTTAGTATTAGGTTTTAAGTGAATTTGAAATGAATTATTCTGTCCATGAGCCCTAAAAGAATTATATTGTACTTTTAAAAAGAGTGCCCATTTCATGCCAATGACAGTCTCCATTCCATGTGCTGACATGATATTTCATTTCTTTGGACAGATTTGTTTTAATCAAACTATGGAGCAGAGTGCTAGGAAATAAGTTCCATATTTCCAGGGGTGAGATGAAAATAGAGTAGCCTCTTGGAGTCTGATGTACCCATGAGTAAGGCAGGTACTTGTGAGGACAGGAGAAAGGGAGTTGAAAAATCTGCATGGGTCAGGTAATTCAGCCTTGGCATGTTCAAAGCAACTAGTGTTCCCAGTAAGTTAATAAGCTTACAAGTCGGCATGAGATTCCGCATGCAGTCATGCCCTGTAAGTGCAGAAGAGTATATTAATAATACTCCAATGTGACATTTTCCAAGTGTTCTGCAGTAATGCTGGTTGGGTCATGTACTCACAACAAGTGTTAACATTCCTCAGGGAAGACAAGAGTTTGAAGTGCCTTTTACCATCATAAAATAGGAATAATCAAATCTAAAAAGGGCAGGCCACCAAGAACTTGGCAGGAAAATATTACACTTGTGTATTTTATAAGATGCAGCTGCCTGACTTTTGTAGAAGTAAAGATTTGAAAAAGCAATACTGAAGTGTTTGTGCTGTGTTATGCTTACATACCGTGCATATGAATTGGTATTAATTTTTGCACAATGATCATTTTTGCTAGCCCCTGGGGCCTAGCCCCTGCAATTTTTTTCTGTAGACTTTGGATGTATAGAACCAGAACTCTTATGGAGACTCTACTCTGAGTTACCTTGTAGAAGACTCTTGAGACATATCAGCCTTTCACAGGTTTCTGAAATTTCTCCCTATCCTATTTACTTCTAATTAGAGCTAGTAAGAAAATTCAGGGGGTTTTTTCTACAGAAAATTTTGACTTATTGAAATATTGTGTCTAAAACCTGAACTATTTAATTCCTGGAGGCACTAGGGTGCTTCATGAGAACTGTAATTCAGGTGTTCTGTATCTTTATCACCTTTGTTTGCATCATCTCCCATAATGCACCACTTTCTCTCTTATTTTTGCTGAATCTTAGGCTGTATTCTGTATCCTCATTGCCTTTGTCTGCATCATCTCCCATAATGCACCACTTTCTCCCTTCTTTTTTGGGGGTGGAGAGAGGTATTTCAGAAGAGTCTTAGGTTGTGATGCTTCTTGGGAAATCCAGTTCAACCAAAGAAGTTGGCCTGTGCAAATAGAACCATGAAGCTTCTGAACTACAGCTTTCATGAGGATCCAGCACCATTTTGAATTAAAATATATAGGGCTTTGACCAAAATATTTTATATTTTAATGACATATTGCATGGAAAACACACTTTAGGGGAGAAAAATCATTTAATCAAACCCAATATTCTGACAAAAAGGGGTTTGACAGTATTTTTTGAGGAACCTTATATTTTATGTTTTTGTGTGAGAGGAAGACCTCTTGTCTGATTACTTACGTCTCATATTTTAGTTTCAGGGTGGGTGCTTCTTTATATGCCTCTTTTCATTCATATCCAAAGGATGCTTCAGGGCAAAAGCAGAAGTAGCCTCCTCACAGGGCAATGGGAAAAAGAAAACATTCCTTCTCTTGATCCAGCATATGCTTTCTTAACACATCTATCCCTGTCTTGAACTTGTAGAGCAAGCGAACTCTCAGATTGTTTCTGTAGCACAGTCAGCTAAATTTTGCTGACTCAGGAGGAGTGGATAAATTGTCATGGGTTAATAACAGTGAAAGCATAGAACTTGGGGAAGCGTGCTTCTCTGGAGCCTACACCTCCCACCCAGAACCGGACAAGGGAGGGGTTCAAGAGGATGATGGGTAGAAAGGGTAGGCATGGGAAATTTTCAATTAAACTCAAGTAAACTGAGATTAATTGAAGTTTCCCATGCCTTGTGCCTGGCTAAAAGGTACAGGGATTGTCACAGGTCAGCTGGGCACTGTGAGTGTATCAATTTTATCACAGGCCAACTGGACGGTTTGATTCAGTTTTGGATTGAGGAGATAAAGTTGGGGTTGGAGTAAAGGCAAATTTATTATAGTTTACACACACACAACAGTTAGCAAAAAGATAAATGTGATAAGCAGATAATGCAGTATTAAAGAGCTAATAGTAAATAACAGATAATAACAACAGATAGATCAATTTTTTCACAGGCCAGCTGGGCACTGTGAATGTATCAGCCACTGGGCGGTTTAAAACAACAGCTAGATAGACATGGGTTGGCAACTTATCGATAGCTTCTCAATGCCAGTTATGCATCAAGTGATTCCAGCAAAGTCAGGTGTCCCCGATCGACACTGTCAGAAGGATTACTGAGGAGGTTCCCTTGATCAGGATCCGATCCTCACTCATACTGGAAGTCCAGGGTCCGGGCATGGAATAGGAAGGACTGTTATATTCCCTCCTTCCTGTTGGATACCTGATGCATGTGCTTTTTATACCTAGTCTTATGCTAATGTGTTCACTTTAGAGCCTTTCACAATGTTGCCCTATAGCTGTTACCCTATGGGATTGAAAGGTGTTAAAAATTATCATAAAAGGTTACTACCTAGTTACTAAACTTGGGTTTATCCAATAAGCAAATTATAATGCAGCACCTTTAGGTTTGAAATTGACATTGCTTTGCCTAAGCCCCAACCCCTCTTAGGTTTCATGGAAACCTTCATTGAATATGTTTTCATGGGATGTGCTTTCCTGGAATGTGTTGGGTGTGCTAGGCAGTTGGATCCAGTTTTTTATTGTCAAAGCTGAACCCTGAGCAGAAACCATTAGGTCAGCTAATCTTACATCTACAGCTTTCCCTATCGGGCCCTGTCACTTCCACAAATGCTTAATTTTATCATTTTGGTTAAACTTATGACAGGCAAGTTACATTTGCAGTACAAACTTACAAGCTTTATATTAACTAATATTACTGTTTAGGCAAAATACCAAATGCCTCTAAGAAGCACATATTTATTGCTTATTAATCCCTCTGGTTCTGGCCATCACAAGAGATGGGGCAGGGGGCCTGAGGTCTAGTTCAGCTGTCTTGTTGCCGGTGGCAGGCATGGAGCCAGCCCCCCAGCTCAGCTCTCTCCATCTAGTCTGGGTTGGGCTGCACACATGTGGGCTGCACTGTGGGGGGCAGGGGGTGAGGGCAGCATGTGCTAGGGACACCTGGGTTCCCTCCCAAGAGACAAGGCTGGGGCAAGAGTGGAGCAGGGAACTCCTACCCTGGTTAGCTAGGAAGGGGCTCCCTGCTAAGTGGTGGGGAGCAAGTGGGGCACAGCCCCTTGACTGCGGGACTCCCTGTGGCCACAGGTTCCATGGGATAGGATGGCCTGGTCCGGCCCACAGGCCAGAATAGGACTGTGGGGGACTTGGGGTGGGGAAAGAAACCTGGGATCTACCTAAACCTTCCCCCCATACACCCGGGATGGGACCCCAGGGGCTCGGCAGGGCTTGTCGCAGGGTGCTTTTCAGCCGCCTCCCACCCTCTTCTGGCCAGGACAGGACCATGTGGCTCCCTGCACTTAAGCAGCCCCCTTCCCAGCCTGCACAACCCCCCTACCCAATCCCAGCTCACCCAGAGACAGCTGTGCCAAGGGACTTTTTGGAACAAGCTGACAAAGGTCAGCTGGGTGGGCTTGACTAGGGGGCTTCCCAGGCCCCACCCCTCTCCCATGACCCACAATTCATTAGTACAAGAGCCTTTATTATTTGTATTTCACTTCACATAACCGTGTTTTGAATAACTTTCAAGGATTTTAAGGAGACCCCGGAGAGCAGCAGAGACAAACCACAGCTCCTGTGCTTTTCTACCTCCCAGTTCCATGCCACCCCCTGCTGCAACATTTCCCCCCCCCATCACCCAGAGCAATCATAGAGCCCAGGTACCCCAGTTTCTAGCCACACCCTTGCTCACCAGACATCTAGTGGCAAGTCAGAGATAGCATTAAATCTTAATGTACAACTGCTTTGCAGCCATTCAAACTTTAGCACTGCCTGACACTGGATTTAGAGTGGTTTAAAGGTAACTTGTAACAGTACCCAAGTCTTTGCTAAAACCAAGTACTGTGGGCTGGATGTAACTTTTAAAAGCTGGAGTGGAGCCTGTTGCCTGTGGCCTCAGGGGACTGGTTGCCCTGATTGCTTTGGTAGGCTGAGCTGGGCCTTAGGGAGTGATCCAAGCTTGCTGTAGGTGGTGCCTGTTTCCCTGGAGCCTTAGGGGATAAACTGCCCTGATCAGAACCAAGTGGGCCCAGGGACTGATCTCTGCATATAGCCGTGAAAGCTTATGCCTTTCTGAAAGAGGTAGTTTTTAAGATAGCACTTTGTTTCATCTTTTCCTGAAAAAAAAGTCAGTATTTAGCACTAGCTATGCCTATAAGAGTGGTGTGTGGTTATGAAATAAACATAATCTCCAGTATTTACAGTAACTCTTAACATTTAGGACAGTGTTTTGAAACATGCAAAAGTACTTCCTATAGGGGTTTTCTGTCAGCCACTGCTTAAGGTGTGTTCTTCCTCTCTTGTGTGAGAAAGGCATAGAAGTGAAAATGTTTGAGTCAGAGACTGAGTTATAGTACACATTAGTTTAGGCTGGAAGGCATGGTTGTCATGTACCAAAAGAAACACCATCACCCTTGTGGATGGGGGATTCTCAGTCAGGGCTCTGCAGCACCCTGGGGTGCCTTGAGACTCTTTCATGGCTGCTGTGTGGAGCTATGTAATGATAACACTGTTAAGTATGCAAGTATGAGTCACAAGATGAACCCGAGTTTTCAAACAGGAATCCATAGTACTCTGACTTGTTATCTTTCTGAGTTCTTTGCAGCGGAAAATTACTCTATTTCCTAGTAAAAAAAAAAAAAAATTAAAACTAAGAATTGGTAATTGGACTCAAGGGGCGTCATGACTCTAAATACTTGAGAATGACTGAGTTAGAAGAAAGAGTTTAGTAACTAACAGTCACCCTCATAGTTGTTTCCTTGTTTTTCTGTCTTGAGATCATGAATTTAAAAAGGAGCAGGAAAACAGGAAGGTCTGTTTCTTAAATGAGAACTAAATGGTGCACCAGGTTCTGTCTGCTAAAATACCTTTATCTTTTATGGACCAGGTTCATTAGAAGATGGGTGCCTATTGCTGTGATTTACCTATAGGTGTATTGGAAATGGGCAGATTTCATATGTCTATACAAATCATTTTTCAGTTGTTGAAAGGAATCATTTTCCCCCAAAAGTCTGTAGGCTTCCTCCTACCCCATGTGCTATGTATCAGAAGTCCATCTGGCTGCTTTCCTCCCATCTGTAGCAGCTAATGGCTCACAGCCATTGATAGGATTCTGCCTGTTCCCTTGTTTCCTTCAGAAGTGCTTGAGTGTCAATACGATGTAGTCTGCTAGTAGGGTAGCTTATCCCAACTTCCAGGAAGATATTCACAGTCCCTTAAATGCCCAGGTTTTAGTGTCAGGGACTCTTTTTATTGTTAGGTAAAGAATCTCCAGCAGACCATTGTCATAGTATAGGAATAAGTTAGAACCATGGGAGAAATAATATTGATAATATTGACTTAAAAGTATAGTTTATTGTAGAAAGCCACACTGGTTTTAAGTCCTGGTGCAATTTAAATTGCAGGAAGAGAGCAAATATCAGCCTACAGCATATGCAGTCTAGCAGTTTAAAATGTGATCCAGACCCCCAAAAAGTCTTGATTTCCTTCCTCTCTGGAAATTACTCAATGGGTGAATCATTAAAATGCACCTCTGCATAAAATGCCTTTTTAAAGCAGTAATGTAGGATGAAACTAAGAGAAGGAAGAAATTCTCTTGAAGGTACTGCCTGCCCTGCACCCAGCAAGTAATTTAGATAGAGCCAGATGCCTCATGTCCCTAGGAAGCCTGTTGCTAAATCTGTATGTATCATAACTTATGTCTCAGTGATGAAGCTAAAGAAACTTCAGCAGCCCACAGGCTGCAGGAGATATCATTTCACAAGCTAACAAATCCAAAGGCTTAAAGGCAATTGCTCTTGTGAGCTATTCAAAACAGCTCTTGCACTTCCTTCCAACTTTCTGACTTAGTTCTCTTTTTCTGAGGAACTTTAATTAGTTTGGTTTTAAGTCATACTTTATAGTGTAGTGCTGCTTTTCCAGGCAGCAGAAGCATTTTTAAAGTGTTTTGCAGGTCTTTGCAGATTTTAGGTTATTTATGATACTGTTTGACAGTATTTATGCAGTTGTGGTCTCTATCCTACTTCCATTGAAGTCAACAGGTGTTTTCTTAGTTACTTTAATGGGATCAAGTCTGGGTTATGAATCAGTCAGCGCTAGGCACTAGTCCCCTCCAGTTGTGCTCCTGTCAGTGGGTGGACAGTATTCATTGCAATGCTGAACGTAATAATGACTTCAGATAGTGGGTGGGAAAAGTTAATGATTATTCCCCAAAGAGATCTGCTACAGAAGGGTTAAGGGAAACCTCTTTAGGTGAAGTAACATAATAGTGATCATGTATTGAAATCCTGTGGTAATGCATGACTTCAGAAGGAGGGTTCCTTCACTGAGGATATTCTGATGTTTATTTACCTCTTTTCTGTTATAAATACAAAAAGCCGAGATTTTTCAAAGGCGTAAGTAGCAGTTGAGCACCCAGCTCCTAATAAAAGTAAATGGAAATAAGAGATTCTTGAAAACTTCCTTCAAAAGTGGAGGAAAATTCCTGTGTTCAAATTCTCACCATTAATAAGCCCTTATCCCTTTCTGCCTTGATACCTTAATGCCATAAGCTAGGGAAGCCAAGCGTCTATTCCTGTGTAATGGGCTAACTGCAGAGGCAGCAGAAAGGATCAAACACGGTAGAACATCATTGGTCCAGCAAAGATCTCTCTAGTGTAGATTTATACTCATTTTCCTTTGTCAGGGAGTTTTGATATTTTAATTGTGTTTTTCTTTCCAAAGGGCGAGGAAAATGTCAATTTTCCATGAAATAGCGTCTCTGAAAGACAGCATTTTGGATCAATCAAAATATTTCATTTAGAGTTCAACAATATCCTAATTCTTAATGTTTTAATATTATTAAAGTTGCTTTCGTATTTGTTATCTGAAAGTAGTAATAATATGTATTGTATTACAGTTCCTAATTGGTTTGGTAAGTATATATAAATTGGTAGTTGGTTGGGTTTGGGGACTTGTTTTGCTCAGTTGGCATTTTTATTGATTATTTGTAATTGTTGTTCTAATGGATAATTGATTAAAATAAATAAGCTATTAAACATAGAGGTAATTTTAGAGGCAATTTGAAATGAAACACCTTTTAAAAAAATAATTTCAGTGTTTTACTCTGAGTTAGAGGAAAGAGACTTTACCATTGTGTCTCAACACTTGTGTGATCTGTGGGAGATGTCTCACATATTTGTAAATTCATTAGACATCTTATCAAGATGAAGTTATTCTTGATATGTAGTCTGAACTTCATGCTCTCCATTTAAAACCCCAAAACACAATATATTGCCTAATGAGGCAAAGTCAAATTTGGTTACGACTACTTGTTCTAAACTTCTAAAAGTGGGAGAGAGAACTATTTTTCTGTAACCTATAGTAAGTAGGTGTGACTATGGACAGGAGCGAACTCCTGGAGAAAGCTCATGGATTCCCACCTGTAGATCTCTAAGGATATAAAAATGTGGATTTTGTGCATTCATCTTTCTTTGTGATGGGAAATTTTTGTGTCTGTCACTTATTCAGGAAACTATTCCTATTTAGAACAGTCTTGAGTATATTTAAAAAATACAGTTGATTTATTATGGCTAAAACCCACTGTTAAAAGATGTGTCACAGCATTGCTCTGGTAGACATAACTAATTATGGCATGGGTTCAAGCCTAGTTTCAGCAGCACAAAGCTTAATATGGATTGCATGCTTGAGTATTTACACAGCTTCTGAGGCGAGGCTTATAATAGAACATAATAGGATAGAGGCGGCTGCGGTGCATTCATTGCAGAATTGTATTTTAAGAGGTGCTTTGAAGAAGCGTGTGTGTGGTCATTTAGTACACTAAGATGTAAGGGCGAGCCTTTGAAGAAGGAGCAAAGCTGTGTTGCAGAGGGTATGAAGAGAGGAGTTGGATGCAGAGGGTGAACTTGGGCAGAGCATATGCATCATGAGTGGGAGTAAGAGGAAATGACAGCACAAATGTAAGCAGAGGCAAGGCTCTGCAGGAAGTTTTAAAATGAAGATCAAAAGCTTAAATTTGGCCTTTTTTTAAGAATTAATTTTGGTGTAGTCTCCCTTGATTTGCCTTTCATGGTTCTAAGGCATTTTTCCTCTTTCCAGATTATAATTTGATATCACAATTTAAACTGGAGTGGATGGAAATGGAACCATTTTTGACATTCTGGATTCAGTATCAGACTGTTGTACTAAAAGACACAATTTGTTGAACAGGCTTATAGGGCCAGGGGGCAGATGAAAAACTTGAATGGCTATGGATGCAATAGGATGTGCAAGTGGGAATAGAGGAGCTGCCTAGGGGACCATTGGCAGAAGTTCTATTTTTGAAATCTGAGCTGAATGTGGAACTAGTGCCTAAGTCATACATCCATTAAGTGAAACAAATAATAGCTTAAAGATTATCAGCTTAAATGCATGCTCCTCCTATCTCCCAAAATTTTGTCACAGCAAAGGCAGAAGAGGCATGAAGTGAATGTGGTTTTTTGCTGTGCTATTGATGTTTTCCTCAGAATGGCTGCTGCACTCATGTGTTCTTGCTTCTTGGGCTATTTCACCATTTCTCTTGTTCTCACTGTGCACGATAAGCAGTTTATAGGATGTTTTGATCCAGATCGTGTACATACACTCTCCTCTCTTATTTTAGCACCTTGCACTTGACATTTATTGCTTTTGTGATCTTTTACAGATAGACATTCAGAGTATGCTTCAGTAGATTTGTTTAAGATAGTGCTAAACAGGTGCATGGGTCTCCCATGGGGAAATGTATGATGCAACCTAAACTGTTGCCACATCCCACACAATTTTTTTAAATTTAGTTCTGTGACATACACTCATACTTTGAACTTGGTTGTAGTGTAGCAGACATCTAGCTTCAGTACTTGTTTCTTTAACAAAAAGTTCACTTTTCAGAGCATCAGTGAAACTTAAAAAAATAAAAATCTGCATCCCTTTTCCTTCCCCCTCCTTCTTATTTCCTCCCCCCTCAAAAAACTCCAAACAAACTTTCCATATGCTTCAAAGTTACTTACTGGAAATTAATCCAAATCCCATTGAAATGAACGGAATTTTTTCTGCTGACCTCACCGGGCTTTGGATCAAGTGGTAGACATCAGGAAAAATTTCCTGTGTGACATAGTTTTACCATTTAAGTTCATTCTCCTCCATGCTGCAGGCCTAGCCCTGACCTGAGTTAACATAAAATTGAAAAAAGTTATATACTAAAATCACTGGAACCTTTTTTTGGTTTTGTATTGATTTTTGTCTTAAAAGCTACAAAGCTTCCTGAAATCAATTATTCTACACTTCTAATTTGCAGCCATTATAAGAGCCTGCCTCTTACACTGTTGACCTTGAAATTGTTTTAGTTCAAAACCATTTTCAGATTCTACTAGTTAATCAGTGTCCTTTAAAAAATTTTAAACATAAGAATATACTGCCTGATAGACATGGCTATGGAGCCAAGCACTTGTTACTTAATATCCTATTAGTATGGTATGTTGAATACAGTTCAGTGTTTGTTGTTTACT
The DNA here is from genome assembly GCF_001723895.1 of Crocodylus porosus. NCBI lineage: Eukaryota > Metazoa > Chordata > Crocodylia > Crocodylidae > Crocodylus > Crocodylus porosus. Next base: position 5,201,946 of record NW_017728907.1, on the reverse strand, counting down.
GAGGAAAAGATTCACAAGAAATCTGTCTGTGTGCTTCATTAGTGATCATTTGAGACCTGATCCAAAGTCCATTGAAATGTATGGGAATCTTTCCATTCACGTCAGTGGGCTTCAGTTCTGATTTCAGGTTGGCAGTATCCAGAGTGTGACAAAAGAATTAAATAATCAGGGCTTGCCTTTATGAGAAGACTATATAATACTGTGGCACAAGCTAAGACAAAAATTTACTCTCATTTTGCAGTTGTTTAAAAAAAAGAGAGGTCATGTTTAACATCATGTCAGCTGGGTAAACCTAGCTGGAACAAGGGCCCATGTTTAGCTGATATCAGTGAAACACAAGCATTTGTAGTGACTGCTGATTTACTAGTTATTGCAATTTCTTAAGTATATATTTAAACAGGATGAAATTTTCTAGTGAAAACAAGCTTTTGGGTTCATGGCATAGGATCTAATCCAAATCCCGTAAAGTCAGTGGGAAGTTTCCAACATGTTCTATAGATTTTTTTTATCACAATGAGCCAAAGTCTGATATTCTTGCCCAACCTGAGTAATATTTTACTACTGGAAATCAATAGGATTATTTGGCAAATAAGGAGAATAGAATTTAATCTAACATAAGGATGACAGGATCTGGCCCTAAATGTTTTGATTTCAGTGACATTACTTGTGTACTGCTTGACATAAGGATTGTAGGTATCAGCCCTACTAATTCCTGGGTTTAAGTGCAGTATAAAGTAGATTAGCAAATTGCCTGTCAAGAATGCCCCACCTTCCCCTCCCTATCAGTTTGGGTCCAACCCTGCTTCCCCTCCCCACTTCTGGTCAGACCCCACCCTCAACTTTGGGTCCACCTCCCCCCACTTCGGGTCTAACC
>NW_017728907.1:5189344-5200972 GCF_001723895.1 Crocodylus porosus | reverse complement strand
CCACTTTGGGTCTGATCCTTCCCCTCCACCCCCCGATTCGGGTCCAATGTCCACCCCCGGCCCACACAGCCAATTGGCACAGGTGTAGTTGGGCAAAAGCATTACAGGTACGTAGACACACAGAAAGACTAAGCCTTTTGTTTTATTAGAATAATGAGAGACATGATATAATGCATCTAGAACTAAATTTATTTTATAAATAATTATTACTAATTGCATCCATTTCAGAGCTGAAGGAGAATCTGTAGGGTACATGGTGTAATTCAGTAGGAGGAAAATTCTTTGAGTAGGTAGATATGTAAAATCAGCCATAACTAATGTTTACATTTAAACTACACCAAATGATGAACAAATTACAAATCTGGAAAATCTGAGGTGTTGGATCTGAAGGCTGTGATTCTCAATATGCCATTGCAAAAGTATTTGGTCTAAAGTTTGGAGTTATTTGTAAAATCACAGGAATCAACCCATTTCATTTGTCCAAAACAAGAGAGAAGTGCTTTAATTTCAAGCAAACAGAAATATTATTAGTTAACTATTAATTTTAATACATTAAGCATCGGGATAAACAGATTTCCTATAACACCCCAACTGGTACAGAACATTTGATATCAGAAAAGAAATAAGACACCCACTAAAAAGCTGCCAGTGTCAAATAATCACTTATTTTGCTGTTGTTAACTTGCCCCTATATAAATGACAGGGGCATGGTTAGCAACAGGAAACCATTTCAATCCACCAAATGCTTGTGAAAACTTGTAGAATGGTATTATATTAAAAATCTGTGTAAGTCTACATGTTTTGGACTTAGTGTTTCTCTCACATACACACAAAACAAGAAAACCAAAATCATCTTGACCTATCAGGAGACGAATGCATCTTACACTGCTATGGACACATCAGTGGATTTGTAGTTCAGGTGGATTTCAGGTTTGATGTCATATACCATGTTCAAAAGTTTTTTCATCATGCTTTCCATCTCTTTGTGATAGTTACTGGTGACAGCTTGGATTTTTTCTGTTGTTTGGTCTTCTATTTTAGTGGAGAGGTTACCCTGGGAGCCCATTATCTACAAAGGCAAAACAAGAGAGACCTTCTAAGCAAGAGAGAACCTCTGAGCTAAATAAAAGCTTACATCATAGCCATGTTTATTGTAGATGATGCAACCTCTAAGAATGTGTATCTGTGTTCCAACAGAAACATTATGCAAACCTTCCAGAATGCTCTCTAAGAGTAATAGTTTAACTTAGATTGAACCATGTGAATAATCAACAGGATTAATGGGAATTCTTTTGAACACTTGTTAATAGTAGAGCCTCCCAGTGTAATGCCGATTCCCAGTGTTACTCCAATATATAGCAATTGATTCTACCATAAGAGATTTTCTCTTTTTGAATATTTTCCTTACATTGATTCATTCATGAAGTGGTATAGAGAAGTTCTATCACTAATTAGTTTGCTTTAACTTCTCTGAGGTAATCTAAATGTGGCCATTGGGTTAGATACACTTCTAAAGAAAGAAAGAAATGAAGAGCTCATAAATTACTGACAATATCCTCAGCAGTTAGAAATATATAACCATCCGTGGGTCTCATATAAGGTGTTTTAAGCCAGCTACAGACATTATACTTTTACCAGTATAAGTGATTAGAAACTGGTCTATACCCACAACAGAGACGTTTGGCACCCAAAACCAGTCTATATCCATAACAAAACAGAAGTTCAGCACACAGACTGGTTTAAATATGGTGGAACCCGATTTAAGATTTGTGCCTTCCTTTCCCCAAACCCTGCCCCCGACCAAAGGGTGAATGTATGTTCTGTTTGCTATGCTGCTTACAGACTATGCCACTTACGAAAGCCATGAAACTTAAACTGATTCTGCTTTGGGCTTTTTGAATGTCTGTACATGTCAAATTTGCTTGTCTGGCCAAATACCAGGCAGCTTCTGGCACAGTAATTCTCAGGACGTTCACTTAACATTTAATTGAATCTTCCTTTCTCTCTAGAATAGTTAAATATTTTTAGCAAGGCTATGTTATGAACAGATGCATGCTGTGACTTCACCTTACTACTGCCCCAGCTGCCCTTGAGTACTTCTCTGTGATAGTTATTTTAATTAAAAAATTAATGAAATTTTTGAGGATGCCTCAGAAAACTGGAGGATTTTCCCTTGGGTCTTAGAAAGCACCAACTGGTTGCCATACATTAAATTTTGGATGGCTTTTCAATCAGTGTAGGTTAGCTACCCACATCTTTATCACCTTCTCAATATGATGAAGATACAATATATAATATGGGTAGGTACTGTGCTTCAGTACACCATAGTCCTGACAAGCCAAGCCCCCATTTTTCAGTTGAGCGAGTCTCTTGTGCAAAAGTAAAAAAATTGAACTGTGGTTAAATGACCAGTATATGGGAGGGTGGAGGTCACCAAATTACTTTTTCTTGCGTCTTCACCCCAATTTTAGCCTTTAAAGAATACAAGTGTATTTAGATATTTCTTTGTAAGGAAATCATTTGAAATGACATTCACCTGCAGTTGGCACCAAGTAAGGAATTGGTACATAATATGGATTTATTTTTTGTTCAAGTTTGGAGGTAAGAAGGACATCTTCCACTGTTTAAATTTTTATTTCAACTAATTATTTTTAGGCCAATATTTAATCAGCATCATCTATATCTTAACTTGAGCCAAATTTTGAGGATTGTCTAGCCACTGTATGATCCCTACCTACATGGGAAACTGTCTTCATGGAGAGAATTTTCTACAATTTTATGGTGCCAATATATTCCTCCTCCAGTCCACCTCAAGGAAAACACTCAAGAAATGTATTATTTCATTAAGCAGAGTCATATTTTCACTAGGAACTCTACCCTTTGATTCACACTACTGAAAAATAATATACTCATTTAAGTTAATGAATGATTGGGGTTGTGCAGGTGCTAAGGTGTATGGCTGACAGCCCAGAGGTTGCAAGTTCAAGGCCTTAGCAGAAATGCTTACAGGGTGGTCCTGTTGGATCCCAACAAAGCTACAAATTCTGCTACAGATCTGTGCAAAGCGGTTAGTATCTGCTTTGGATTTGGCCAATTCAGGGGACAGAGCTTCAATTTGGTGATTCGAATTCCTGTCCCGAATCGATTTGGCTGAATCTGATTTGGAGATTTGGCTGCTGAATCTCTAAATCACCCAGACCAAGCCCATTCCCCACCCGCTCTCCCAGCCTGGCAATGGCTGCCCCGCCCACCCCACCTCCCAGCACTTTGGAAAAAACTAGCCCCAACTCAGTGGGTGTTGCCAGGTGGGGGGAAATCCCCACTGCTCCCTACTGCCCTGTGCTGCACTGGGGGCATGCACAAGCCCCCCAAGGCTGCTGTAGGAGCGATGAGTCCAGGGGTTTTTCTGTATTTTTTTTTCTTAAAGCCCTGGAGCTCGGTTGGGTGGAGCAGCTATGCAAGGGCTGGAAGAGCAAGGTGGGGGGTTGCAGGGCTTGTGCAGAGTCCCATATGCAGTGTGGGGCAGTGGGGGGCAACAGGGATGCCCCCCCCCGGCAGCACCCACTGAGTTGAGGCTTTTCTTAAAGCTCTGGGAGCTGGGCAGGGGCAGTCATAGAAGGGGCTGAGGGGAACAGGCAGGGGCTGGAGGAGCTGGCAGGGTCCCTTCATGGTCCCCTCCCCCCTCCTCCACCCCCTGCTTACCAGCTCTGAGTCCAAATCCAGCTCCCTGCTGCAGCCAACGGGGAGTGTACAATCATTGAAGCTCTCCGAACCTTTTCCAAAGATTTTGAGAGCTTAAAATTGATTCGGACCTTTTTATTGGTCCTGATTCGATTCAGATTTGGAGACTCAGCCACTGAATTGGGTTGCATCTTCTCCATATTGAATAACCACCTGAAGCTTTGCACAGCTCTACTACATAACTATCACAAGGACGCAAAAAAGGAAAGGGAGAATGGATGATTACATATTAATTGAATTTCTTCATGTTCTTTTTTTTACTACTGAGTTTAAAAATCTTCATCTGCAGAGCATCACAATACTGTACTTGGTCTACGTTCTGTTTTCCCTTTTTCCTAATTTTACATCTTGTGTAAGTGGGATCCCAGTCAAGCCTTCTCTCTCCACCGATGGGTGCTATACTTTAATACCATAGTGTACTCCATTCATTCTAGTCAGCATTAACAGGCTAAATTATATAGTTATACATCCCATCTTTTATGCCTAAATGACATTTAATAAAATTCTTAGAGATCCTAATATAGTTGTTCAAAGCATTGTTTCCATTATTTAACAGTAGTAGTAGTAGGCATATGTCTGTGTCGTGACATGATAGAATTGGGTTCGCTGAACATAATCCTTGCTCAAAAGGTAAGGTGAAGCTGAAATAACCGCTCCAGGGTGCAAAAGCCTGGACAGTGTATATAGAGACACTGAAATGCCCATACACCAATGTGCCCCTGTCAGCCTTGCTGGTTAATCCAAAGGAAAGGCAGAAAGTCCTAAGCTAAAATATTCAGGAATGGATTTCACATGTTCTTGGAGTTCAGGTATTTTAGAACTTGGTAATTTGGCTTAAGTCCATTACAAAGACAGGAAACGTTGGATCCTGATCTGGGTTTAAACTCTGAATATTGCCAGAATGGATCTCACTAACTCTAATAGCTCTTTTCAATACTCTTTCCCCTTCCTGCTGCTGCCATTCATTATGGATCTATTAGTGTGGTTTGGTGCAGGGGAGGAGTGTCAGCATGGAATAGAAGCCCAATCTCACTATAACAAAATATGTTCAAGATGTTAAAAAATGTGCAAAGGTAACATTATGTATGACTCCGTAAAAACTGTGGAATTATGAATGTTTTCATATGAATATTGACCTAGCACGTGGAACTAGTTATCAGTGTTCTGGCTCTGACCTGGCCCAGCCCCTCAGTTTCCCTCCAGGCTTAGGTTAATAATGATGACATTTGTCTGGGATAGATAAATGTCCAACATAATGGGGTCAGGGAAAGTGAAGGAGAACTGTAGTGGCTGTTTACAACATGTCATTGAAGAACCAGTTTGCAGTTTGGCCCTTTGTGTAAAATGTTCATCAACAAACTAGCTCAAGGTGCTAATTGTGGGTATGGTGAGAAGATTGTGTTCAGACTCATGTAGAGGGTATTTTTTTTCTCTTTTGGCAGTTCAGATTTAAATCAAGGGCTCCTCCTTTCTGCTTGATTGAAAAGGTAAATACATTTTAAAGGTATTTGGTTTTATTTTGTCAGTAAAAATCTGAAATGGTATGTGCAATTTTGCCTGGCCTTACTGTGACACCATGTCTTGGAGCTGACAGTGTAGATTAGTGACTTTGTATTTATATCTGTACCTAGAGGTTATGATATCTGTTTAAAAATCATGTTGTATATGGTTTGTGGCTGAAATGACAAGCTGGTAAAGCTTTTTTCTTTCTTTATGACTTCTACCATTTTATTTCCCTTTTTTTGACTGGTGTAATTTTGTACAAAACAGGCAAAAAAAAATAAAAAGGAAAGTCAAGAAGGAAAACAAGCAGTTTGTGACAATCCTTCATGAAAACAGTAGGGAGAGTTGCCAAAGGATAGTAAAATGTTAAAAAAAAAAGTAACTGAAATTCAGGAGAATAAACCTCAGTCCAATAATTCATTTTTACCATGAGAATGTAATTTAAAAAAAGTCAGAGTTTTGAACACTTGCACCTATCAGAAGATGTTTCTGTGTGTGGAGTTAGAAAATAAGTTTATAAAAATGCCTCTGTGACGGCCTGATCATAAGCCTAATGACAGTTATGAAAAGACTCCAACACTTTAAATATTAGACAGAAATCAACATTTGATTTATTTCAGCTTCTAATTTGAATCTAGGAATAGAAGATCTGCTTGGTAATAACAGTGCTGGATGCTTTCTAATCTATCCACATCCTTCTAGAAGTGCAAGGCTCCAAACTGGACACAGTACTTCAGGTGAGGCCTCATTGGTGATGAACAGAGTGGAAGAATCACTTCCCTTGATTTGCAAGAGATATTCCAGTTCATAAAATTCAGTATGTTGTTGAGTTGCATGGACATTCAATCAGGGCACTAATTTAATTGTAGATATAAGCACTTTACTTACATTAGATTGTTTGTGCCTGAATTCCTTTTCTCGGTGTAACCGGTAGTGGTCTATCTCTGCTGTAGCTTCTTCTTTGGCTTGCCTCAATCTCTTTCCCTTTCCTGAACAGAAAATAGACATATTAAATTCAGGCTGAAATTCTTTGTAACAACACACATGACAATCTTCTATCACAGCTTCATGTTTAAATAAAATCTTTTTTCATTGGTCGTAGTAGCCAGCAGATAATAGATACAGAGGTAGGTAATTCAATAAGAAAGAATATCAAAGCAGGTATTTTGTACTAACGTGTGGTAAACATGAAAGTAATCATAAAAGCAGGATTTTTTTTTTAGTGGAGATGGTTGTGTCTTTACTGAATAACTACACAATGGAGAATGAGTACAATGTGCAGGATTCTCAGTGAAGTCAATGGAAGTTTTTATTAGGAAAGGTTCTTTAGCAATGCCTAAGTAACTTGGGATCAATGAGAGCCAAAGAGAATTAAGGTTTCTAAGTCACTAAAGTGCTCAGTCTCTAGTCCTTTAAGTAGAAGCACACATCAGTAACAAAAAAGTTTGCAGGTTTGCTAACAGACTGGAAGGAACGGCAAACCAGTTCTTTATCACGACATGTATGACAATTTTCTATCTCACTTTCTTGTTTAAATGAAGTATCTTTTTTGATTGGTAGTAGTAGCCACCAGATAACAGATTTTAGTTGTCACTGATTGGAAAAGACATTATTCTGTAAGATTTGCTATATTGATTTGCTGCCAGGGACACTTCAGCCCACACCAACTGGATTCTATTTAACTCTGGCAGATGTCCAGGGTACTACACAAAGATATGCCTAACCCTTAGCGAACTGAAGTGCAACATCTATATTTTATTGTCTCCATTCCTTTTTTTTTGTTTTTTGTGGTCAAATGCAGAGGTGGGTGATTAAGAATGAAAGAATATCAAATCAGGTATTCTGCACTAATGAAACATGAAAAACATGAAAAAAAATTTTAAGACCAGGATTGATTTATTTAATATGAAAATTATTCTGTTAAGTGACCTTTAAGCTGTAACAAAAAGAAAAGCCCTCATACTGAAAAATCTTATGCACATGCTTAACTTTACATATTATGAATTTCACTTTGACTTCTTATGCAAGCTGCAAGTAGTCTTATTTATGTGTAAGTCTTTGAAGCAGTCGATACTATCTATAGTATCTCCCAGGTTTGGCAAAAATACATTTAAGAAGAGCGGGAAAGAAAGGTAGAAGCACAGTGCTTACATTGCTGTTGTCATGTGAAACAAGTGCTGAACTTGTAATTGCTGAATTGTCATACTTGTGTAACTATTTGTTTTATAGGATGTTGGTGAAATGCCACAGAGCCTCACAAAGGGTTTGTTTTTTATATTGGATCTTATTAGTCCAGGAAAATCTATTATGTTGATTAATTAATGAGATGACAGTATTACTAGAGCTAAGATATTGGAATTTGGCAACTGAAAAGAGGATTCTTTAGTGTGACTGTTTAAATTGTTTTTGCTTGTTTTTATTCACACCTACTTGACTTCAATTATTTATGAATACTTTGGCAAAAAGACATTTTTGTTAAAATGTGCACATGCACTCCTATGATGAATGTGTTGGAACAAAAAGTGTACCTTTTCCAAAGTCCCCAGTGAGGGTCTCTGACAAAATCAGAAAGGTGAGCGTTGACAGTTTTGGTATTCCTCAAAACCAACTGCCCCCAACCACCTCAAAGTGCAACCCATCCAATCCAAATCCTAAATACTTGAGACCTTATGTACTATAAAAAGGAAAGCACACAAGCAAGGAATTCCACTTCATTATTCTGTTTTTCTGCTGAAGGATGCGCTATCTTTTGAGTCTAGCATACAGAAATTTGTCTTAATGTAGCCTCAAGTACTGTTTCTCGGAAAAAACCTGCTAGAGCCATAGTCACTGATTCTGATGTCTGTTATACCTGTACAAATGAGAAGTAAATCTGTTAAATTAATGGACTTAAACTGGTAGAAGAGTGAAAGGAATTAGGCCCTAACTATCTATATTTGGTACATGATTTGAACAACAGACTTGAGGCAATTGTTCATTTCTTTTTTTTTCTTGGTGCACTACATTGGATTGGTTTCAGTTATACTGCACATGTGAAGGCATATCAGATGTGACATATAGCAATGCAAGTCCCCTGGGCATGGCACAACAGTGAAACTGAAGCTTGGAAAAAACAGTGCTTTGACTAGATCTGTGATTCAAGAAAATGTTTGGCAAAAATGACTGATTCAGTGGTAAATTATCAGCTCAATGGGCAGGCCAGTTCCAAGTCAGTACCTTCATTTCTGGGCGTAGATTTAGTAACAGAGACACTAAATTCCTTTTAGCGCCTCATTCTGATTTATAGGCCACTTGGCCCACTGGAGTATTCTTATTGTGGAATTCATGGAGCGATCAGGTGTGATTATATTAAAGCCTTTTTACAGCAGGAACTGTTGTGCAACCTTATGGATTTACTGTATATTTTTATTTTCTAGAATGCTTTCTTGGATGCTTAATTACAGCTCTCGGAGTCTACTTGTCATCATAGATCATTGGCAATGTGTATAGAACTGCAGGGACCCCATTTCAAAACGTTTTCTCTGTTTTAAACCAAAATACAAATTCTTTCTTAAAATTTATCTTTACTGAATTAGATTTTATTTATTGAATTATGAACCAGCAGTGTGACATTGTTGCAAGGACGGCTAACGACATACTGGGCTGCATTGGTAGGAGCATTGCCATCAGATCAAGGGAAGTGATTATTCTCCTCTATTCAACACTGGTGCGGCCACATCTGGAGTACTTTGTCCAGTTCGGGGCCCCCCACTGCAGAAAGGATGTGGACAAATTGGAGAGAATCCACTGGAAGGTAACAAAATGGTTAGGGAGCTGGGGGAACATGTATTCTGAAGGAGAGACCAAGGGAACTGATCTTATTTAGTTTTGAGAAGAGAAGACTGAGAGGAGATTTAGTAGTAGCCTTCAACTGCCTGAGGGTGGTTGAAGGGTGGTACCAAAGAGAATGAAGCTAGACTGTTCTCAGTGGTGGCAGATGACAGAACAAGGAACAATGATCTCAAGTGGCAGCAAGGGAAGTTTAGGTTTGATATTAGGAAAAACTGCCGCACTAGGAGGGTAGTAAAACACCAGAACAGGTTACCAAGAGAGGTTGTGGCATCTCCATTATTGGAGGTTTTTACAACCTGACTAGGCAAAGACTTGGCTGGGATGATCTAGTTGGAGATGTCCTGCTTTGAGGAGGGGATTGGACTAGGCAACCTCCTGAGGTTCCTTCCAACCCTAATTTTCTATGATTCTACCTCGCTTTGTGAGTGGTCTGTCACTGATTCATATGTCCAGGAGCAGAAAGTGAAAAATGATGCATTCATGTAAAGACTCGAAACCAGCCTGAGGAACAGAAGTTAGAGTTGTGTCCGCATTTTCAAATCCAACCCAGTAAATCTGGATGTGTTGATTTTGACTTTCAAGTTCACCTTTTAGGCAGAGATTCTTTAAGAGTGAAATCAATCTGCCAGATTCTCATTGGATGTAAATCAAGAGAGCTACATCTGATTTAGATGGAGCTCTGCCAGATTATACCAGTCAAAAAACTGGATGAGGATCTGGGTTTCAGTTGGATAATGAAGTAAACTCCCTTAAATCTAGGGGATTTTATTTTTATATTCCATCTGGGCCCATCTGTAATAAATGTATGAAAAATGTTGTCACTAAATAAATCAATACAAACATATAGACTAGGGACAGAAATTACACACAAACCAGTACAAGTGATTGAAAACTGGTTCAAATCTATAACACAACAGAAGTTCAGTGTACATAAACTGCTTTCAAAATGGTAAAACCAGGTTCAGATCAACCTCCCTTGCCGCTCCCCCACATTTGCAGGGTGGACAGGCTAGTCTTGGCCTAAGCTGTCTGCTCTGGGTGAGCAGGGAAGCATGCTTTACTACTCCCCATCTTCTTGCCTGGGACAATACAGGTGTTTGGCTGTATTTCCAAATTAAAAAGTGAATGTCTGTTCACTTGCTTATTGACTCAGTCTATGCAAGTTAGATTAATCTATGAAGACTGAAATGATTCAGCCTCAGGCTTGTACTTAATCATAAAATACACAAAATAGACTAATAGAAGTGGCAAGATTTGTTTTTTCTGTCTTCAACTAAAACAGATGAAGCAAAAAAAAAATACTGTCCATGGTAGTGGGGCCAACCTTTTTTGGCACGTGCCACAAATTAGCTCTGCACACTCCCTAAGTGCCACTCTGGTCCCTTTCCCTTACCCGATCTTCTCCGTTGCTTTCTGCTTCCTTTCCTGTGCTCCCTGTGTGATCTAATGCTTTACTGTCTGCTCCCTGCCCTAACTGCCGCTGTGATACCTCTCCCCTCTCCAGTATGCCACATCTAACATACAGAGGTTGCCCATTAAACTACTGGTCTGCTGCATGTTGTACCAGTTAACGTGTGTAAAAACCACTCTGCAGAGTGTCATGCACTGGATATGAAAATGGCAGCCATTTCATTTGTCCATGATACTTTGCTATTTGCAAACTGGTAGCCTAGTGTTATCCCATTTAATTAAATGCTAGGGCAAGAGTTCTGTGGACAGAATCAGTGATTGCCAACATATGAGATATATCATATGCTGCACCTATGGTGAACAGAAACTAAATCTAAACCTGCTATTTTACTAGAAGCAACCCAGAGGTAATTTTTTAAACCTCTTGTCTATTACCGTGTCTACACAATGAGGCCTGGCTTATTCTGAGTCGTGTTATAAAAGTCTTTCTTAGCTGGTGTATATCTGTTTATATCTGAGGTCCATTGATTGGCCCCTATGTCTTTGCTGGAAGCATGGAATGAAAATTTATCCAAGACCACTCTGATGAGGAGGCTAGAAATTATGTACAGCAACTATATGGAGGCCAATGAGGCAGAGTGAGGTTTGATTTATTTAGTTCATGAAGGGGAAAAATATACCAATAGTTTACATGTGTAATTATTCCAAGAGGAAAGTTTTACAAACTTCCTCCCCCCTCTTTCCCCCTCCCCGGGCTACCAGGTATTGCAGCAGCAACAACAAAACCTTTTTTCAAGAATATTTTGCCAAAGAGGTACAGTATGGAGGCCTGTAATGCCTCTACCCATTGACCTGCAGAGAGGACAAGAGTTTTGCTAAGCCTGTTTCCTGTGTGTGCTGCTACCTATGATGTTGGTAAATGGTGTGCAGGGTACTTTCTTAGATCCCTGTGTGGTTCCCATGCTAGGTGGATTACACTGTTACCATCTTCGTTATCCCCTTATATAAGTTTTTATTTTATTGAAACAGCAGGAAAGCATTTTCAGTGTCAGGGAAAAAATGTTTTCTCAATGCCGCTCATGGTAATGCATTACCTTAGTTATAAGTAAAGCACTGGTGTGATTTAAAAAAAAAATTTTTTTT
>NW_017728907.1:5184871-5189244 GCF_001723895.1 Crocodylus porosus | reverse complement strand
AGGTAAATCAGACACTTCTGAAAATGTTTAATCTGATCACAAATTTATATCTATATTGTATTTTAAATTAGAATGCCCTGTTAAAACATGCTTTGAATGTTCAAAAAACAATTTAGGATTGTCGGCTAAGTTTCTGTATGTGGATGATAAACCAGTAATAATAGTGACTTGCCAAAAACACAAACAACCCCTGTTTTAAATAGGATTACCTGATTAGTTCTTAAGGGCATATTAAACAGTTTACAATGCAGATTTTATTGTATTCTTTCTGAGGAGGATATGTTGCCCTTCATAAAAGTTTAATATTTTGACCACTGATCAAAATATACAGCTTTTTTGCTACATAAAACATATGCCATCTATTAACTACGAAAAGCTAAATGTGTAAATTTGGGTGTTAAAAACATGCATTGTCTGAACAGGTATGTTAGTCCCTCCAAGCTTCTGTCATGCACAACAAGAGCTGTGTTTAGTGTCAATTTTTTATCTTGTTGTGCATGACAGAAACTTGGAGGGACTGACATACCTTTCAGACAACGCATGTTTATTTCTGAGATTAATTTTATTTTTAAGTAATGGAAGTAAGTAGATGTAGCATGAAAAAGAGATCTGGGATCAAACTTTGTTTGGATGTCTGAGTCTGGGTTCTAAGGATCTAGAGGATATTAATGTATTTATCCCCATCACACAGCCCTTACATAGTCTGTTAGGCACAGGTGAAATCTCTGAAACCTACCAATGAGCTAAGAGGAGTATTGTAAGCCAGGACTAAAGTGCATTGACCATGATGTATGAAGACAGTATATTAAGTGACTTACTTCAGTTTGCAGCTTGTTTATAATATATAGTCCCACCTGCTTTACTGGGTCTAGTAGTTTTTTGGAAAAAAGTTCCAGGCAAGAATCCTTCCTCACCCGAGTAAGTATAACATGCATAACATGCATCTGTTAATAAAGAGTTCAATTATTTTGATGCTCTGGGTTCCAGTGCATCTCTTGGACAGCCTATTCCAAAATACTTTGAGCAAGATCCTTAGCACTTGCATTTATATCAGCCAAGACTTAGCCCAGTGATACTCAGATCACAGATCTGAAGCCAGGAATGTTTTGTCAACATATCCGCCGCAGATCTTCATAGAAAATGTTATCAAGGATTTAATGTTTTTTAACTTTATGAGAGAGGGATTTTCTGCAATGACAGATCTCTCAATCAATGCTTACTAACATAATAACATTTTTTGTTTGTTTGTTTTGAAATAGTGTATTTTTCCCATTTCACTTTGGGGTGTATATACTGTTTTGACCTTGGTTAACTCTGACTGCTTCTGTGGCTCCTGAGTCAATGAGGACTGAGTGTTACTGATGTAAGTCTATTGTCTCCTTAGATTGAACAGTGTGTGCAAATAAAGTATGATCAGGCTCTAAGCTGTTCTGGTGATGTGGATGTCTGGTGATGTGAATGTCTACTTTCCTCTCTTTTTTTTTTGCCCTAGGATATTCTTGAAAATCATGTTTCATCTAAAAAGACTTTTTTCTGGTAACATCATTTGAAGGAACTACCTTTTCCCTTCCTTCTTTTGTAAGCAATGTAGATAGAGCAGTCAGTAAAGAACAAGCTCACTGCTATGAGTATCTCAGCAGTGGCTGTTTAGCAATGATAGCATAGGTCATATTTACAGTTTAACTGGGGAGGAACTGCACTAGTACAGGCAGGGCAAGTTCACTGTTTTCCTTTGAAACTGAGACCTGTTGATTGTCAAACCCTGAGCAGGATCTGCTGATGTTAACTGGTACAAATTGGTTTAGAGTTGATGTTTCCTGAAATGAGACGGAACAGGCTTGACTTGCTTTGGAAATTTCTGCATGCATAGGTTACCTGTCTGCTCTAGTTATTGCCTAATAGGTTAGTAATTGTTAGATGACTGTACCTTGGAATTATTGCTGAGACTTAGTGTATATTTTATGTTATGTCCAACCAGTTGCTAACTTCTGCAGTAATATACATTGATCTAAATTCAGAGTGGCTCTGGAAGGGAAGATCCTGAAATTTATTCTGGATTTAGGTGTGTGTAGTTAACAACAGTATTTGGCACTATGAAACTTTTATGACTTAATTAGAAAGTTGAACCTTTTAAATAATGAGAGTTTAGTTTTAGTGAGGCAACTCATCTTACATGGGCATAATTAGTTATTAAAATGATTTCGTTCAAGTCTACACTAGAAATTTTTGCTTGCATAATAGTGTCAGTTAGGGATCTGTTTTACAACATCATTATATCAGCACAAACTCTAGAGTAAATGCAGTTATATCAGCAAAAATGTACCTTTGAGTACAGTGGGTGTTGGCAACCTATGGCCTATGGATTGGATTTTGCCCACCTGGGCTAAGTACAGACAGTCAAAAAGCTGGAGGCTGAATAGATTCAGTCTTCACAGGTTAGTCTAAGCTATGTAGATTGAACTAATAAGCAAGTGAACAGACATTCACTTTTGATTCTGGAAATGCAGCCACATGCCTACCATGGCCCAGGCTAGAAGTAGGGGGTACTCAGGCTAGCCTTGGCTCTAGCTGCTTGCTCCAGCCAAGCAGGAAGGGCATGCTCTATTTCCCCATCCCCAACTTCTGGCCTGGGCCACCATAGCCATGTCTGCATTTCTAGAATCAAAAGTGAATGTCTGTTCACTTGGGAGGAAGTGGGGGGAGAAGAGTTTGCAGGGAAGGTGCACAGCATACAGGGACAGTTAACTAGAATCTGGAGGAGATCTGGGACAGAAGATCAGTACCAATTTAACCTAAATCAGTTGTCTGATATTGCATCCATCTGGGCTTATCTTAAACCGGTTTTGGCCATTTTGAAAGTGGTTTATGTACACTGAATTTCTAGGTTAGGGACAAACATTCAAAAAGGTTGAGCCTGAATTGATTCAATCTTTGCAGGTTAGTCTAACCTGGCTAGGCTGAACCAGTTTGTAACCATAAAGACATTCCCTCTGGACTGAAGAAATGCAGGCACATGCCTGCAGTGGCTTAGGCTAGAAGCCAGGGGCTCTAAAGCAGCCCTTCCTTCCCTTCCACCATGCTGAGGTGGGTGTGGCCAGGCCCAACAGGATGCTCTAATTAGGGAGGGGTTCTTCCTCCCCCCTTCCCCCAGCTGTTGATAACAGAGCATTTATCAGCTGTTATCAGCATTTAGCACCCCATCAGAAAAGAAAGCCTCACTCATTAGTTCAAGCTCTTCTTAAACAGCTTTTTCCAAGGAAGGAATGGAAGGAGATTACCAGATACCTGTTTGTCCCAGGACAAGGGGGAGATTTGAACCCCGAAGGGTCAAAGAGGGACCCTGGGGGACAGCACACCCCAGAGAGAGGGAGGAGAAAGGAAGAATGAGCAAAAACAACTCACTGGCAGCACAAGGCACGGCGGGACTGGAAGCGGCAGTGGGAACCGTGGCGGAGCGGAAAGAGGTGGCGGAGCCTGCGCGACTCATTAGCCACAGTTCACTTAAAGGGGAAACAGCTGGGAGAGAGGGGGAGGAGAACCGACCCAGGAGTATAAGAAGGGAAATAGGCGGAGCGAAGGGGAGGAGAGGTGGCAAGAGGGTGGCGAGAGAAGAACCCTCAGGGCCACTAAGGCAGTACAGGGAACGGGATGCTGCTCCGGGCTTACAAAAGGTATCCAAACTGTGCCCAGGGGGAAACGCTGCCGGCGGACCCGAGAAGATGCAGGTGTACCGGCTGTATATTACCCTCGGGCCATGAGGGGAGCCGATGGGAGCGACCTCGTCAACTGGGGCTCGAGGCCGACAGAAGTACGAAGCAAGAGGTATCCGTACAAGAAGGCCAACTAAGACCTTCATGCTTGCAACAGAGGACACAGACTGGAACCCTGTCGAGGGAGGGCTCCTTCATCGAGGAACGTAGAGGGCATACTTACGGGAGAAAATCCCCGCCTGAGCTTGCATAGTAGCCCTGAAGGGGAAGAGTAGTTGGGATTTAAGGGGATGGCACTGTGCTAGGCATGCCTGGGCAGAGATATAAGGAAGGTTGTGAAGGGGTGTTGAAGTAAGGTCACTGTAGCCTCTCGGTGGACCTATTGTTGTTATTATTATTATCATTGGTATCACTTCCATTATTGCTCTTAGTGTCGTTACTGGTGAGCGTCACAGCCAGAGGGAGCTAGGGCCCCTAAGCTTGCATGAGTCAGGAAAAGGTCTGGGTTTATTGGGTCCTCTTCCTAGGCCTGACTAAAATTAGGAGGGACCCTACATCAAGTAAGGGTCGGTCGTTGGCAACCACAATAGCACACCACTGAAGCTGGGATAGGGCAAGGTACAGGGGAGGTTGGAGCCTCACAAAGAACACCACGCCTTGGCC